>NW_011500809.1:14855-44133 GCF_000495115.2 Populus euphratica | reverse complement strand
TTTCTCCATCCAGGTAAAATTTCATAGCTAACCTTCTCAAGATCTTCATATCTACTTTAGATGCCCCCAATGGATACTCTTGATATTGGATAAACCGCTTGATGTCATAAAACCATGGGTTCCCATCTATTTCTCCATTAATTGAACAACAATGAGCTGGAAAATTTTTAATCTCAATGCAGATTGGTTGTACCCTAATTCCATAGCTAAGGTTGTCAAAGCATCAGCAAACTGGTTTTTGTCTCTTCCCATGCAGGTAAAATCTATCTTATCAAAGCCCTTAGTCAATTTCGAGATATATTGTTGATATGGTATCAGTTTTACTTTTTTGGTCTACCATTCTCCATTTTTTTCTTCTAATGGCCTGTCATCCCAACTTCACTGCTTTCTTCTTCACTCCCTATCCTTATCATGCTGAAAATCAACATCCTTTTCACTTCTTGGTGAAATTCTTTGCAATCATCAATGTGATGTCCCACCTCAACATGAAACTTACAGTAATTATTTCCATTCATCGTTGGTTTAAACTTAGATAAATATTCAGATTGTACTAGCATGCCATACAGTCTTTCAATGGAAACCTTCAAAACTCTTTCCTTCTTACTCTCTACTCCTATAGCATTCACCCCTTCACTGTTTTTAGCATGATTGGGTAAAGGATTGGAATTCATATTTGGTGCATCATCAAATGTTATCCATCTAGCTTTTATTAATTATAAAAGCTTGTTTTTAAATGCATTATAGCTTTCAATGTTATACCCAGCAATGTTAGCATGATAGTCACATGTTAGATCCGGCTTATACCAATTTAGGTATGAAAGTTGTAGTGAGGCTAAGGGAACAGGGGTCACTTGCCCAATACTCAACAACTTTGAGTACATTTCTCCTAAGGGAAGTGGTAATGGTGGCAATTGTTCTTGGGTTCTTTAAAAATTCCTTCTTGGAGGATTAACAATCTAGTTACTTTGTTGGTCATTTGGTTGGTTTTGTTGGTTGGTAGGATAATATTTAGTGAAGTTTACACTTGCAACTTGTTGTGTAGGTATTTGGAAGTTATAATGATAGTAATTTTTTTTCTTACCCTTATACCCTCATTCCACGTTGTTCACCTCGGAATCCTTCTTTTTCCCAGTAAAGCATTCTCGGTAAACTCTAACATTCTCCCCATTCTTATTACTTGTTCTATCCTCTTAACGATAGTTACAGCATCATAGAAATGTTGAGCTAAACTACCTGCTAAGTGTTTAAAGTAAGGAGATTTAAAAGTGTTGAAAAATAGAGTGACAATTTCTTTTTCTAACAAAGAGAGTTGCACATGAGATGCTTTTTCACACCATCTCAAAGCGTATTCTCTTACAGTCTCTTTGCTGCCCTTCTCTATGACTAACAAGCTTGACCTGTCGGGGCTACCTCCATGTTGAATTTATACTACTCCGCAAAAGCTTTTACCAAATCTTTCCACTTTCTGATCTTTGTATTATCTAGCCTTATATACCAGCTTAGTGTCAATCCAAAAGGACTATCTTGAAAGAAATGGATAAGAAGCTTCTCATCATTCACCACTTCTATCATCTTATTGCAGTAAGATTCAAGATGAGTAACTAGGCATTCAAATTCAGTATACTTGATGAATTCGGGTACCCTAAATTCTTTGGGTACAACTATATTTGAAACTAAACACATCTTTGCAGCATGAACAGGATCATATAAGTCTGCCCCTTCGACTACCCTCAATCTTTCTTCCAGAGCGGTCAATTTATAATAATTAACATGTAATTTGATCCTATATGAGTCATTAGTTCTCAACTTTACAGTAATCGGCACTTGTGCTGGTGGAACATTGGTAGTGAACTCTTGTTCAAATGAAGAGGGATTTACCCTTAAATTTTGAGATGTGAATACAAAAAGAGCTACTAGCATAGATACAAATGGAGTTGCAATTGCTGGTTGAGCAGAGGTATCCTCCCCAGACTTAGATACTAGGGTCTACTCAAGTAGACTTATAAGTTGTGTAATATTATTTTTCATGCATTCCAACTCCCTTTTATAATGAGCCTCTAGATGTGCTCTTTCTTCTTTCTCCATTATCTTCCTTCGTAGTCGAGTGTAATGAATTTTATGGTCTTTTGAAGGACCTATAATTCAACCTGAATGAATGTAAGTAAAATGAATAAAATGCATAAATGGATGCAAAATGCCATATGGATGATGTATGCTTGTTATTTGTTTCAAGTTTTCCTTCAACTTATGATGAGGAACAAACCAGATCAAATTCTCTTAAGAAAGTTCTCACTAAGGACTCCAAACCTATAGGAAATTGAACTGATTTAGGGGAGAAATTTGATGTTATAAATCAGAATGTAATAAACATTTCTCATGATGAAAAGATGATGAAATTGTCTTTTATTAATTCACAATATTAGAATCACAACAAGTCAATCTTTCCAAAGCTTTGGATCGTTATATATTGAGATCTCGTTAATTCCATCTCTAATCAACCCAAAAAACTGATGGAATTCGTTTCTAGTTATTGGCTCACCATTTGCTATTTGTTAGGCTATGCCTTTTAATCCTAAAGCATAATTATTGGCATCATCTACTTGTACATGATAGCGCATAGCTTTAGAAGGCCAACATTTTGCTTCTCTTTCTGCATTTTCTTTTTTTAATGATAAGGTTTGTTCAATAGAAAGCAAATGGTCCACCTCTTCATCTAAATTGGCAATTACTATATCTTGATTTTAACACTATTCCTGAAGTGATTTTATAATTAAATGAAAGTAGACATCACTTTTAAAATATATTTTCAAGAGAAAGATTATCATTACTTGTATTTTTTTAATTTTCATTTAAATATTATAATATTTTAAGTTTATTTACAATTTATTCAAATGCTAGAATTATGTCCAAATTGTAAAAGGAAATAATTGGTATAATCTATATTTATTTTAAATTTATATATATATATATATATATATATATATATAAAAATGTGTCTTCATTCCTGAAAAGAGGAAGGTTATATTGTTATTTTTAAAAATGAGCATAACTTATATTTGAGAATTGATTTTCACCCCTGCATATGATGACGACATGAAAAAATGGATGTTGGAACACGTTGTTATTTTTTTATATATTTATTTTAGGTATTTTATAAAATAAAAAAATAAATACATGTATATAAAATTACCTATAGAAGTACCTAAAATTACTTGGATGTCACTGACTAGGAAAAAGACTGAAATACCCCTAGATTTCTCATAAAATTATAAATTGACCTAGTGGCGCGTGTAGTCCACACGCATCCACTGTTGGCAGGAGACAAAATTATTTGGCCAGATCTAGAGGAGAGGATTCTGATGATGGTGAACTTACTCGCCGTTTATAGATGATGAGAGAGAATCGACCGTTTGAAGCTTCGGTTGGCCAAACTTTTTGAGGCCTTATTCCAGCCCTATCCTTCATCTTCGGCGATGAATATCGCCTGAGGTTTCTCGTGAGAAGTAGGGGAATGTTTCTGTGGTATTCCGGTGTCTTTAGGTGGCCGGAGTTGGGAGATCGGTGTAGAGAGAGAGAGTCGCCGAGGAGAGAGAGGTAATGGCAACACTATTGTGTCGATGCATGTATGTAACTTCGGTGGACACGAATATGTTGGGTCGCTAGATCCATTATGAAGTGATCTGACGGCTATGCTTATGTTGATATGAAAATTGAGCAACGGTCTTGATTTCCCGATCTTTGTTGCAATATGGTGAGATACACCAACAACTTGATATATTTGTTGAGCATGGCACAACAATATCAAAAAATAAATTATTTTAAGTGCTGAAAAGAATTTATGTTTTATATTAAGCTATATTATATCCTATCAAATTCACAAGGAAAAACTAAAAAACATATGAATAGTATTACTATTCATATTTCCTCTTTCTTTCTTTTATGTGAAAAGTTTTCAATTCATTTTATATCCAGTGGCCAGGAGACAAGTATTTATGTTTAACAAAAAAATAAATTATATATTATTAATTTTTTTTATTATATATAATAATAAATATATATACAAGTAAAACTAAAAACTTAAATTAGCATTAAAAACCGCATGTTTCAACAGCTTTGTTTTCTAAAAAATTAATTTCAATAGCTGAAAAATATTTTTTAACTAATATTAACTTGATGGATCAAGTTTTGATCAAAAATAATTATTTTGACTTAAAATGACCTAAAACTCTTTTTTTGTTCTCATCGATATGATTTGACTGATATTGACTTGTTGAACTGAGTTTTAACCACAAATAACAGTTTTGATCCAAAACAACATGAAATTTATTTTTTAACCCGGTCAACATAGTTTGACTTATATTGACCATGTAAACTCGTTTTTTATGGAAAAAGGTAGTTATCCCGAGAAAAATATATTTTTGAATTTTAAATTTTTCCTTAATTTTTTTGGATTTTTATAAATAAAAATAGAAATAAAATAACATTCAAGAACATTTTGGAGAATTCAAAATTGGGTTATTACAATTATGATGAACATTCATTTTATTTTTCTATATTCTATATTCTGTTATCATTTGTTTTGCTTATTTTGAAATAAAAATTTTTGAACTTAATACACTATAATATTTAATAGTTTTATCCAAAAAAAATTTTCTATCAGTACAAAATTACTATTATGTTGATGAAAATTTTACTAAATAATTTATTGACAGAATTCATTTATCAGTATATTGTTTATCAGTAATTTTATAATTTATCACTAATTCTATCGGTAAAAAATTTTTACTAACCTAAATCACCAAAATGTTTCTTATTTATTAAAAAATATATTGAAAATGGGGTAAAATATGAGTGATAACATTTCTAATAAAAGCTAGTTATCTAGAGTTTGTCAATGAATTTTTCTATTAAAATTAGTGAAATTGTACAGCTGGGTTCAAATTAATTTATCTAGCTAGTTAAAACGTATTATATTCTAAGAGTTTGCTATTAATATATTAAAATTGTGATCAAATAGTCTTAACTTTCGTAATCTTATTACAAAAATTGATTTATAAATTTTGTAATAAAAATCATTTTTATATGATTTTAATAAAACTCGTTAACAATTATCATTAACACAAAAAAAAAAAAAGACAACCATATAGATTCACTCTAGTTTCGAGAGTGTTTATTATATTTCAAGATATTGTTACCAAGCTCTTCAAGAACATGTTCAGATAACATGTTTTTGTATTAACGTGTTTGCTCCCATGTTTATTAAAATTGCATTCAAGTAGCTTCAATTCATTACCCCGTTCGAGCACTAACATGACAAGATTTCCAAGATTATCACAAAGCTTTAAAAATGACAATGACAATATTTCCAAGAATATCAAAAAAAAAATTTAAGATAAACTAATTGTGGCATTTGCAGTAATGTTTTTTTAAATTTTTGGAATATATCAATAGAGTTGTGTCGTCACTAACTTTATCAATAATATTTTAAAAATATTATTTAAAAAAATATTGAATAGAATTAGAAAAATATAGCAATTGCATTTTCAGTAATTTTTTTCCAATTCTCTGTAATGTAATTATGATGTTGTGTTGTTGGTAACCTCATTGGTTGCCTCCAACTATAAATCCAGATCAATATCCAGATAGATCGAAGGATCATCCTTGTATATATCCTTCAACCGGTTGTTATATGTATTTTGAAAAAAAAAATATCAAATTCAAGAAAATAATAACTTAAGAAAAAAAATTCAAAACCAACATACTACAAAGTATTGACCTCAGCTATCAACAAATCGTTGCACCCTTTTTTGGTGATCCTCACTTCAAACATGTGTTTTAATAAAAAGCTTCATCAGACTTGGCTCGCATCCAAGATCTGTAGGTTGGGATAAAAGAATATTGTCAGTTAAATATATTTATAAGAAATAACTAATAAAAAATAGATGTAATAAAAACAATCTTATAATTCCCTTCACACGTGAAAGAATGGAACGGAGCCGCTGGTGTGCATGGTAACAGAATTGTAAACATGTTGGTTTTGTTATCTATATCGAATTGTGACTGTTGAGTGAAATGCGCAGATATCACATACTAAATGTATTCCTTCCATATAGCCTCTAAGACATATGACGATCTGAAATCCTTCAAAACAACCACGTCATTCTAATTTGGAAGCTCTTTTTTTTTTGCATATTTTTTTACATTTTTTTGCAATTAGTATAAAAAATATATCCATATTGGCTTTCTTTTGCAACCTATATGATACAAATTAATTATCAATAATTGAAAATCTGAATTCGAATTTATTGAGCTACAGGGTAATTTTTCCAAACCCTAATTGTAATATTATTATTAGCTCTCTCCCATTCTAATTCAAGAAAATTGTGCATTATCAACCATATTAAGCTTAATTCCAAAAATTGAGTTTAGAACTCCTTACTTGAGGGAAATATGAGTTTTACTTCACAATTGATTGAAAAATCTTGGCTCTTTTCTTCTTGCATGCAGCCGGCCACTCCCACTTTTTTCCTTACAATTTCCACACTTGTTTCTTGCCATTTGTCTTATTAAATGATGTTTTTCTCTTGCACTCTTATCTAAGACTAGTAAAATTTATTAAATCTTGGTGTTTTCTCTTCCAAATTTGATGAAAAAAATCTAAAAATCTCCCCCCTGTTAGTGTGTGCTGGTATTATGAATGAGAAGAAATAAGGTATTTATAGTTCCATTTCTTCTCAATTTCACTTTGACCCCATTTCGATTCTTTTTCACAATTTGAGTCACCTCTTTAAGTCTTTCATAATTAATTAGCCTTTTGTATTTGTATTATTTTTATATTTATTAAGATTTTAAATTTAATAAATCACCCCCCCCCCCCCCCCACGCAAGGAGGTCACAGCAAATGGTAATAGCTTTTGATTGAATTAAGTTAAGATATTAAGTTAAATGAGAGCCTCGTTAGTTTTCTAGATGAATTATAAATATGTTTGAAACTTAAACAGCAATTGGAAATAATCTTGAATTTGGTTTTAACCTAAAAAGACGGAGTCATTTGAGCTTCTGGGTAGAATTGAAAAATACCAACCACATATTTATAGATGGGAGCTGAATCACAAACTTATAAATCAAACAATTTTTTTCTCTTTAGTGATTGATTAATTAGGATTAGATGGAATGATATTTGATGGGAAATTAGATGCTTCATTAGTAGATAATGCATGCATGCATACATACTTACATATACATATACATCACAATTTAAGTATATATATATTTTTTTAAGATGATTACGAATCTTTTTTAACGTGATTTTATTAAGTGGAGAAATTACCATTTTTAGCTAGTTAAAATAAATTAATAAATGCTCAATATAAATTAAAAGAAAAATAGCAATTTCTTTTTATTTCAAACATAGCAAGTTTAATAGTAATACAAGGTTAAAATAATTTCTTTTTATATTTAGTTATGTCTTTGTCTATCATCAACCAAATAAAATAAGAAGATATTCACTTCATCTAATATATCATTAGCTAGCAAATATATACAACTCCCACGGTGTCTTCTATTTTATCTCATTCTCTTTATCCCAACTATCTTCTATTTCATCTTGTTCCCATTCCCTAAAAGATCTTCTCCATCTAAGCTTTTACCTCCATGTGTTATCCTGACCGTTCACCCATCTCACCTCCAAAACAAAGTTTATTATAAGCATATAGAGAGCTGCATGCTCTTGAGATAGTTCTAGAATCTCAAAATAATTCACAAGTAAAAATATCTAAAACAAAAATCATAATTAATCACATAAGAGAATATAAAAAATTTATTTAGTTCAACAAATTAGACAAACGTTGTGAATGAGATGATCGAAGAAATTAACAAACAAAAAATCAAATTGTTTTCGACATTTCGAATACCTCACAAGATACTATAGGATAACAAAGTTAAAGCTCTTCCCTGAAACCTTCCTTTAACCAGTACCCTCCATTGCAAAATAACTTGATCCAAGACAGTTCATGAAACACTGCTAAAGTTCCCAGAAATCATGGCGATGAAGAAATAAATGAATCACATGTTCAGTTTCTGCTGCACAGAATGAACACAGAGTTTGGCTTTAATTGATTAAATTCTTTATATATATATATATATAACTAGAGGAATGTATTAAAAAAAGCCAAATTAAGGCGGGAGCAAGGAGATACACATCTGCAAGGGCACGCAGATATAAAAAGGAACAGGGCGAAGAAGAATAGGCCAACAAACCACAAGAAAAACAGAGCAACAGCCCTAGAAAGCAGGATTGCCTCCACAGAGAAACAGAGCTGCCATCAGCCCTAAATTTAATTGATTAAATTCCTTGGTAATAGAAATCTCCTTGTATGCAGCATCCTTCCTTGTAAGCGAAGACGTTGCAGAAGTACCAGAGAAAAATGAATGGCTAAAAAGTAACTAAAAATTATTGAAGATGAAAAGATGTGTTCTTCCTTCTCAAGCGTGGCATCGGTCTTTAGCTACACTTAATTAGTTCAATTCAATAAAAGCTTAGCAGTTTGATACAAAAGCTCATGGCCAAGTAAGAGATGTTTATTTTGGATGTAATAAATATTCATATTGGAACATAATATTCATCTCTCAAATCCCTGATCCAGTTGATCATATAAATAATTGTTTTAATTAATAATTATAAGAAATAAAACGCCTTACTAGTTGATTACTTGAATAAAAACTCAAGATTGTCGAGCAAAGTAAATAAATTAATTAACCAGGGTTGCTAGAGGAGTTATTTGCCAGGATTGAATGATATAACAGTTTATAGATGTCGTTCACATATTTGTCAAGTTTCGTAGAATAGTAGTGGAATAATGTTTTTAATATTTAAAAATAAAAAAATACGGTGCAGCTGTTTTGTATAACTTGTAAAGTAAAAGCACAATCATCTAGGTAGTAGCCAAGTGGTAAAGATTTAGGATCAAGGAGTTTGTTTCCTCTGTAGTCTCAGGTTCGAATTCTTGGTTGTTTATATAATGGCCACTGAAAACTTACATGATCATTAACTTCAGGATCCGTGAAATTAATCGTAGTACACACAAACTGTCTGAACATTCACATTAATCTAAAAAAAATCACAGAGAGAAGGACGGTCCAAGACAGAACAATAATGGAGGACCTCAATAATGTTAACGTGTGGGACCCAGTTGTTGCATCCACCACGAATGTTCCAGCTCAATATTTACCAGTACTCCACGCTTGAGAAATTTCCTTGCTTTTTTCCCTCTACGTACTGTTACCTTTTACCTTTTATAATTATGATTATTGCATTGCTAATAATTTGCAAGAAAGATGATGAACTTTTTTTAGTGAATTAAGTTCAATTAGAGAAAATCCTGTGCAAATTATACAAAATCCTGCTTTAAGTTCTTGGAAGCTCGCTCTGGTATTAATTAGCAAGAATAAGAAAATTCTGTGCAAATTATATAAAATTTATTATTAATCTTCCATATGATATTTATTATAGGTCATCAATATTGAATAATTACTTATTTTTTAGCATAAATTATGTTTGAAATAAAATTGATAAAAAACATGATTACACAAAATAATATTCTTTATCTGAAAAATGGCTTGAGAAAACCCTAAACACTGCAGATAATCTTTTATAGGAATCTTTTACTAAATCATCAAAATATCATAATATATTTTCAAATACTATTACATACTACAGTCTATCTATCTATCTATCTATCTATCTATATATATATAAACAACTATTAGGTATGTAATAAAAGTCTTATATTTATTAAAAATGAAGAGGATGAAGAATGTATAAAGATAAACAAATATCTTTATTGATATGAAACCTTTTAGTTATAATTTAAAAACAAATCTATAAGGATTTAGATCTAAAATAAACAATATTATATGAATATGAAGATAAATAATATCCATATACTCCTTACAACAACTAAATAGAGAAATTATCTTTTTTATTTTCTTGTTCTTTAACTTCTATTTTCGGTTTCGGCTTCTGATTCTTTGGCTTTAGGTACAACCTAGGTAGGTAATGCTTCTATTTCTTTGTTCTTGTTCCTTTATATATATATATATACACACACACATTCTCAATTTCATAAAAAAAATTAATTAGTCCTTGAAATCTTTAAAACATAGTATTTAATCCTTATGTTATTATATTCATTTCTAATATAATTTTTTTTCATCCATTCATCTTTTTATTTATTTAATAGCTTAGTTTTTAGATAAAAGATAAATAGTTTTACTATTAAAGGCATTTTTTTTAAAATAAAATAATATTAAATTAAGCATGCTCAACATTGTTCAAATTATTAATTAATTATATTTAATTTGAGGTTTAGAAGAAACCAAAGGGAAAGACAAAATTATCTGCCCTACAACCATAGACCTAACTCCTTTCCTGACCAGTCCCTAGTAAATGGAATGATGATATTATAAATAGCTTCTTCTTTTTCCAGCCCGCCAAGCAGTTTGGTTTTCCTCGCTGGACCACTTTAGCACGAGAATCACACTATTTGAAGTATCATTAAACTTGATAAAAATGAATAACTGAAAATAATATAATTGAGATTTAAAAAAAATCATAAAAAAATAGCTTAAAAAAACAAAAAATTAAACAACCGATAATAATATAGTTAAAATGAATAAAAAAATTTAAAAAACAATTTAAAACCAATTAATCTTAAAAAAAAACACGCGATGAAAACCAATTCATGAAAAAGTAATTGGTTTCATTTTATTGTTCACAGGAACGCAAAAATGCATTCCAAGTATGAAGTGTTTCATTGTTATAAAGTTTTCCAAACTTAAAATATATACAGAGAGAGAAATAAAAAGAAAAAAAAGCAAAAGCAAACAGTCTCATTAGATTTTTTTTATTTATGTAGGGATATCCGGACTAACTTGTGTACACCACGACTAATTATTATGACTCATTAAATACTTTATAAATCCAATAAATATATAAAATATAATAAAAATAACAATCATGCATGTCAAGATTTGAACTCGTATACAGTAAAAAAAATAAACCTCTTCCACTATTATAGATTTTCATCCACTATGAGAGTGAGAATGAAAGAGAGGTAATTTCGACTATACATAGAACTCGACAGGACAGAAGACTTTAAGATAAGATAGCATATTTAAATACTCATATTAATTAAAAAAATAACGGAGGGGAATTAAAATCTTTGTTAGGAGTAACCTGTTCGACTTCATTAATGCTAACGCGTGGACCCAGTTGTTGTGGAAACTTTGCAAAGGATCTCAAGGAAAAGAAAATGATTGCATTGCTAATAATTTGCAAGAGAGAATTCTTTCACTGAATAGAAAAAATATTATTTTTAAAATAACAATAAGTAAATTTAAAAATTAATATTTTTTAAATAAAAAAACTAGAAATTCCTGATAATATTGAATAAAAAATAAAATAAAAAAGTTATTCTTTTCAAGTAGAAAACATTATAAAAGTTTAATGAAACTGAATAGAAATAAATACAATTTCCAAACTAAATAATGAAGTGTATATTTTGAAACTACATGATTTTGTTTTTTAATTATATCTTTTAAAGTTATTTATTTTTTTAAAAAAACTCGTTAGTTTGCAAGTCCACTGCATCAAATTTGCAAAATCATATGGCCCATTGATAGAAGGTGTGCTGAAGCAAAATCTGTTTTATTGATCATCGATATTGAATAATAGCTTATTTTCTAGTATAAATTATGTTTGAAATAAAATTGATAAAAGACATGATATATAATTAATGATGGGATGGTATATACCAAATGATTAAATGAGATTTTTTATTTACCTTTAAGCATATCATGATTTTAATAAGTGTACGATACATCATGTAAATTATAAAAAAATATTTCTTTTACTGATATATATATATATATAATAACAACAAATTAAATGATAGTAACAAGAAAATAGGAATTAGTTTGAATAAATGGTAGCAGTTTCTGATATCTCTAGGAAGACGTTTGAAGAATATAATATTCTAAAAAAAAAAAAGAACACAGGAAGAAATAAAATATGTTTGTAAAAAATATAAAAGATGGATGCTAGGCTTTACATAATTACATAATGCTAGGTTTTAATATATAATTACATAATGCTACGTTTTAATATATAATTATAATTCTACTATTGCTGCATTGACTGGAAATTTCAGTATTCCATATCCTATATATTTAACTCTTGTATTTAATAGCTAACTCTGCAGCTAACTTCTCTGTCCCATTGCAGCCATTTCATAGCGAACTCTTTGTTATATTTAACTTGCTCTTCGCTGCTTCTTGCTCATAACGATAACAAGAAAGCCTTACGTTCAGATAGATAATCATTGACCAGTTCATCCTATACCATTCAATTTAATTTAGAAATGCTGAAAGAAAAACGCAAGCAATCCAAAGATGAAGACAATGCTTCATCCTCGCGAAAGAGAAGAAAGGCTGAACTCGGGAAGCCTGTCAGTTTTGTCTCCACAGGTAAGGCAGATGCGTGAGTCTATACATGTAGGAACTGCTGATTCTATTAGAATATGTTATTTGATTAGTCTGATCATAGGATAGGTTGAGTCTACTACTATTTCTGCCTTTCTTTGACTCGAAATTACTGGTGTTTTCTCCTGCAAATGAATAGAAATCACATCCTTTCTCTTTCTCCTATACAAAGAATACAATTAACCTCATTTCAATATCATAGCTTTGGAATTTTATAGCTGACTCTTTGTTATATTGTTCCATTGGTAATTGATTGTGCCTTAATTTCTGCAGCTACCAAGACAGAGCCAGAGTCTTCTCGATCTAGACCAGAAGGGGCCTATGATGTCTTCTTGAGTTTTAGAGGAGACACTCGCAAGACATTTACAGATCATCTATATACCGCCTTGGTCCAAGCAGGAATCCACACTTTTCGAGATGATGGTGAACTTCCAAGAGGAGAAGAAATCTCGCATCATCTCCTCAGGGCAATTCGAGAATCAAAGATATCCATAGTTGTCTTCTCAAAAGGATATGGTTCTTCTAGATGGTGTCTCAATGAACTTGTAGAGATTCTTAAGTGCAAAAATAGGAAAACCGGTCAGATTGTTCTTCCTATATTCTATGACATTGATCCTTCAGATGTGAGAAAACAGACTGCCAGTTTTGCAGAAGCATTTGTTAAACATGAAGAGCATTTTGAAGAGAAGTTGGTGAAGGAGTGGAGAAAAGCTCTTGAGGAGGCTGGAAATGTATCTGGATGGAATCTCAATGATATGGCAAATGGGTATGCCTTTTTTCCAAATTTATGGAGTCAATATACTTTACATTTTTCAATGTGCAACAATAAAATACTTAATTGACTTGCTATCGATGACTTGCTTTGGTCTATGAGCAGGCATGAAGCAAAATTTATCAAAGAGATTATCAAGGATGTGTTGAATAAATTAGAACCCAATTACTTATATGTTCCTGAGCACCTAGTAGGTATGGACCGGCTTTCTCGCAAAATTTTTGACTTTCTAAGTACTGCAACAGATGATGTACGCATTGTGGGCATACATGGGATGCCAGGAATAGGAAAGACGACTACAGCACAAGTTGTATTTAATCAACTATGCTATGAATTCGAGGGAAGCAGTTTTCTTTCGGATGTCAATGAAAGGTCCAAACAAGTTAATGGTCTTGTTCCTTTACAAAAGCAACTTCTTCATGATATTTTAAATCAATATGTTGCAAACTTCGATTATGCTGATAGAGGAAAGGTTCTGATCAAAGAGCGACTTCGTCGCAAAAGAGTTCTCGTGGTTGCTGATGATGTAGCTCATCTGGACCAGCTAAATGCATTGATGGGAGATCGAAGTTGGTTTGGTCCCAGAAGTAGACTAATTATTACAACAAGATATTCAAGTTTACTTCGTGAAGCAGATCAAACATATCAGATTGAAGAATTGGAACCAGATGAGGCCCTTCAGCTTTTCAGCTGGCATGCTTTCAAGGACACCAAGCCAGCAGAAGATTATATTGAGCTTTCGAAGAAAGCCGTTGATTTCTGTGGAGGACTTCCTTTAGCTCTTAAGGTTATAGGAGCTCTTCTGTACAGGGAAAACAAAGATAGATGGGAAAGTAAAATTGACAACATGAGCAGAATTCCAAACCACGATATTCAAGGAAAGCTTCTAATAAGTTATCACGCACTTGATGGTGAACTACAAAGAGCATTCCTTGATATTGCATGCTTCTTTATTGGTATAGAGAAAGAATACGTCGCAAAAGTGCTAGGAGCCCGTTGCTGTTACAATCCAGAAGTTGTTTTGGAAACTCTCCGTGAAAGGTCTCTGATTCAATTTCATGTGTGTATAATTAAAGATGAAAGGCAGTTATGTGGAAGGACGGTAACCATGCATGATCTATTACGGGACATGGGAAGGGAAGTCGTCCGTGAATCGTCTCCCTTGCTTCTCGGAAAAAGGACCAGAATTTGGAATAAAGACGATGCATGGAATGTACTTGACCACCAGAAGGTAAGAGCTCAATGCATACACGAAAGCATAGTCATGCGTATTTTCTAGTCACACTTATTACAAATAATTGTATGAAAGTTGTATTGTTTTTTTTTAGGGTACGGATGTTGTAGAGGGTCTTGCACTGGATGTCAGAGCATCAGAAATTAAATCACTTAGCACAGGATCATTTGCAGAAATGAAATTCTTAAATTTACTCCAAATCAATGGAGTACATCTCACCGGATCCTTCGAACTGCTTTCTAAAGAGTTGATGTGGATTTGTTGGCATGGATGTCCTTTGAAATATTTTCCATCTGATTTTACCTTGGACAATCTAGCTGTTCTTGATATGCAGTATAGTAACCTCAAAGAACTATGGAAGGGAAAAAAGGTGCGAAACATGCTACAATCCCCAAAATTTCTCCAGTATGTAATTTATATTTACATGTTAGGACTTTCTATGATTAATTTTCTTTATTTTGTTCTCTATTATGACAGATTCTCGACAAGCTAAAAATCCTTGATCTCAGTCATTCTCAGTACCTTATTAAAACACCAGACTTGCACAGTTCAAGTCTGGAGAAACTAATTCTGGAAGGTTGCTCGAGTTTAGTTGAGGTGCATCAATCAATTGAAAATTTGACGAGCCTCGTTTTCTTGAATCTGAAGGGATGTTGGAGGCTGAAGAATCTCCCTGATGGCATTGGCAATCTAAAGTCTCAAAGCATTGGCAATCTAAAGTCTCTTGAAACTCTGAATATTTCTGGGTGTTCACAACTTGAGAAATTGCCAGAACGCATGGGTGATACGGAATCCTTAACCGACCTGCTAGCTGATGGGATTGACAATGAGCAATTTCTCTCTTCAATTGGACAATTAAAGCATGTCAGAAGGTTATCATTGCGTGGATACAGTTCGGCTCCGCCAAGTTCTTCTTTGATTTCAGCAGGTGTTTCGAATTTGAAACGTTGGCTGCCAACTTCTTTCATTGAATGGATATCAGTGAAACGTCTTGAGCTTTCTAATGGTGGTTTGTCTGATCGCGCAGCTAAGTGTGTTGATTTCAGTGTTTTGTCTGCTCTAGAAGTATTGGATCTATCAGGAAACAAATTCTCTAGCCTGCCTTTAGAAGTGAAATGGCAATGGAAGATTACTGTGGAGATGACGACTTGGAACTATACATTTCTTATGACGAATTGCACATCATTAAAGAATGTGGGGTCCATGTGATCGCAGGGAAGTCGGATTCATTTGAAGAGTCAGAAGTGGGAAAAGCTACAATGATGCTTTCACAACCGCCATATCATCTGCTTCCTCATCCCCATTGTGGTTCACTTACAGCGTCTACACCTAAGCAATGAAGTGACTATTTATTTGCGAAGCTGCAAGGACATGGCCTCGCTTTAACGTTTTATGGTAAGAATACGTATTTCATTTAGTTATTTTTATTATATTCTATTTAATTTATGAGATTAAGTATTATCTTTAATAATTTTTTTATTAAATAATTAGAGTCTGATTGGTTTTATTTTTGTTTCTTGATTTTATGATAAAATGTTTCTTATTTAATTTTAAAAAATAAATATTATCCTTAATAATTAGATCCATCGAATATCTTGTATCAATCCTAGATCTTCCCTCAAGTTTAGAGTGTTTGGTTGCATCTCATTGCAAATCATTGAAAAGAGTAAGAATACCAAGCGAGCCAAAAAAAGAACTATATATAGAACTAGATGAAAGTTATTCGTTAGAAGAGATTCAGGGCATTGAAGATCTAAGTAATAGTTTCTGGGATGTTACAGTTGAAGGATGCAGTCATTCACGATGCAGTCGTTCACGATGCAGTCGTTCACGAAGCAGTCATTCACGATGCTGTCATTCACCAACTAAATTACCGAAGAGTGTTCTTGAGGTACTATTTCTTTCAGTCTCTCTTGCACAAAAAGTAAACACACAATTAGCACATACAGCGATATTGAATAATGATTTACTTTCTAGCATAAATTATGTTTGAAATAAAATTGATAAGAAACATGAATACACAATTATTGATGGGATGGTATATAAAAATAATTAAATTGAAAATTTTTAATTATTTTTAAACATATCATGGTTTTAGGTACATCTTTAAATTATAAAAAAATATTTATTTTTCTGATATATATATATAGCAATAACAAATTAAATGATAATAACAAGAAAATAGAAATTAGTTTGAATAAATGTTACCAGTTCTATTAATTTGAACGGTACATCATTCACCGAATAAATTACAGAAGAGCGTTATTGAGGTACTATTTCTTGTAGTTTCTCTTTCGCACAAAAAGTAAACACACACAATTCGCACATGCATTGATTAATATCTAAAATCTCAGCATTCCTTGAAATCAATATGTATACAGGCAATAATCATTATTATTATTATTTTATTTAAAAAATAAATATCATCTTTAATAATATTTTTTATTTTTCTTATTTAATCTAAAAAATTAAATATTATATTTAATAATATTTTTTATTAAATATTTAAAGTCTGATTGTTTTTATTTTTTATTTCTTGATTTAATGATAATATATTTATACAGGCATCGTGCAACGGTCGTCGCCCGTATATCATTTGCCCCATTTTTGGTGAGATGCCAAATTGGATGAGCTACAGGGGAGAAGGATGCCCATTGACATTCCATATACCTCCAGTCTTCCAAGGCTTAGTTGTTTGGGTTGCCCGTCGACCAGTTGAGAAGGATGATCGTTATGGCTTCAACACTGACATTATTATTATTATAAGAAATAAAAGCAACGGACTTCAATTGTTTGAAGATAACCGAACACTAACACCTGACGGATGGATAAGATACATAAATAGAAGTGAAATGGCAATGGAAGATTACTGTGGAGATGACGACTTGGAACTATACATTTCTTATGACGAATTGCACATCATTAAAGAATGTGGGGTCCATGTGATCGCAGGGAAGTCGGATTCATTTGAAGAGTCAGAAGTGAAAAGAGATGCAGTGATGCCTTCACCACCACCATATCATCTGCTTCATCATCCCCATTGTGGTTCAATTACAGCATCTACACCTAAGCAATGGAGTGACTATTTATTTGCGAAGCTGCAAGGACATGGCCTCGCTTTAACGTTTTATGGTAAGAATACGTATTTCATTTAGTTATTTTTATTATATTCTATTTAATTTATGAGATTAAATATTATCTTTAATTATTTCATTATTATTATTCAATATAAAAAATTAAATATTATATTTAATAAAAAAAATATTAAATATTTAAGGCTTTTTGGTAAGAATACATATTTCCTTTAGTTATTTTTATTTTATTCTATTTAATTTAAGAGATTAAATTTTATCTTTAATTATTTTGTTTTTCTTATTTAGTCTAAAAAAATTAAATATTATCTTCAACAAAAATAAAAACGATGTGATATTAACCTTTTTTTATTATTATAAAGTAAGTTTATTAATTAAAAGTGAAATGGGATTTGTTTGTAATAACAAAATGAATATACAATCATGCATATTTAACTCCCTTTCCGAACTTGAAAGTTATATTGAATTTAATGGTTTTTCAGGGGAAAAAATACTTGAATTTGTGTGAGAGGACAAGATCATTTTATGGAGAAATGTTTGAAGTTACTCTAAAACAATATGGTATTTTTGTCTGATAAGTTGATATGTATTTGAAGTTCATTTTCTAAACTTGAAAGTTCCATTGGATGTTCTTTGAAATCTTTTCCATCCTATTTGAAATTGGACAGCCTAGTTGTTATTATTCATGATGTAATTTATATTTTCAAGTTATAACTTTTGATTAATATTGTTTCATTTTTTTCCTCACTTTTTTTATGTATTCTCCAAAAGATGAAAATCATTGATCTTAGTTAGAAAAAATTGGTTTTTTAGGAAGAGATAATTGGGATAGCATTTGAGTTGGTTTTTGATCGATTAATATTATAATTTAAGATAATTGATGAAAACTACATAGAAAATTTCTGAAAGCATCCTTAACTAGTCTAATAAGTAAAATCTTGTTAGTTATGGTTATAAGATCTTGCTATGCATTATTGCATGGTTTTTACTGCTTTTGACCTCTCTCATTTTTTTTTGTATATATAACTTTTGTTTTTTCTTACCGGTTTATCATTAGTTTTATGACATTAATACCAATTAATAATAAATCTTGAATTATTATTAAATATAGAAAAAACATTAACATTCTTAAAACACCAAACTTGCATGATTCAAACTTAGAGCTATGATAAAAATTTAATTTAGAAAATAATTAATTTTTTTTTGTAGTCTTTGAAAATAGTATTTAATCCTTATGTTTTTATATTCATCTATGATGTAATCTTTTACATACATTTCATCTTCTTATTATTTTAATCCTAAAATAGCTAAAAAACTTATATCATGAATACCAATTTAAAATAAACAAAATGTTTAAAAAAATCTTTTAGTATTGCATTTAAAAAAAAATAAGACAACAATATATTTGATCAACTCAAATTTCATTTCCTTACCGCACTATGACAATCATTTAAAAATAAAATTTTAAAAAATCAATCTCATAAAAAAAATACATTGTGAGAACAAATTTAAAATAAACTAAATGATTAAAAAAAATTCAATCAAACATATTTTGTAAAAAACTATTCAGAGAATAAAATATTAGAACTCAAGCAAGTTTAATAATTTTTTATTAAATTTATTTTTTATCTAAATATAAATTTAAAAAAAAAAAAGTATAAGAGAGTGGGTTTGATAACCCAGCATGCCTGAGTTGAAAAATTGTTATTGACTTACTTGCAAAGTATTGGCAAAAAAAATAAAAAAATAAAGTTTTTTAATTTCTAAAATAAATAATATTCTTGTTCTAACCAGTTTTTATTCAATTATACTTATAAAAATTACATTAAAATCAATTAAATCTCGGGACAATAACATAAATTTCTAAACTATAATATTAAACTGTTTGTAATGTTATAAATTAAATATTAGTATTTGTTTTCCAATATGATATCTCTTATTAAATCAGAGACATTCTACGCCATTTATATGCAATTTAATAACCGAATAATTAAATAATTTTGCAAAATAAATGAATTTTTATTTTAGAATAAGTAAATACTAATATCTATAACTAGAAGTAACTATAATTATAATATTTTAAAAAATCATAAAAAAACCGAGATTGGTCTCATTTAAAACTCACAGCACAATCTACTCATCTAACGGTACAACATATTATGAGAATCTGATCCGGGACATAATGCTTTATATATGAGGCTTTGCAATCTAATCCGGAACTTTCTAACATATTACGATTGTCAAAATTAATTATTATTAGCAAAAATTTATTTTATTTGTGAATCTCTCAACCGTTGGATTTGCATATGAGGATAAGAGATTGTGGGCATCTCTTTTTTTTTAAATAACTAAAATTTAAATCACTTACAAAATAAATTTTTATCATAGTTAAGAGATTGTAGGACCATCTCCCATTATGTTCCACATTAAGGATATAATCCATTGTTTCATAATGATCTTCTTTTAGTTGTTTTTTTCCAACTTAATGTTTAGCATTTTTTATTTTGTGATGAGATATCCTTAAGAAAAAGACAATTACGGTTGTCAAAATTAATTATTATTAGCAAAAACAATTAAGGAAAACACCCTTGGCAAACTAAAATAATTGAAGTAATGAGTGCATGAAGCAAGATAATTGGTGCGTGAATACAGCTTCTCTCTCCTTCTTCCTCTGCTTTTGTCATGGCATCAACTCATCAAGTACAGATACTTGAGGTCTGTCGAGTCACCCCGTCCTTGAACTCACTTAACCCAGCCACCGAGTTTTCTTTTCACTCTCCTTTTTTCATATCATGTTTTTGAAAGTCACTCCAGCTGAACATGCTTATTTCTCTACAAACTCACCAAGGCAACACCGAATTGTTTTAACTCAGTGATCCTTCCAAGTAGGCCCAGGCTACATTAATTTAATTAAAAATAAATCGGATTCAGTTTAGGTATCAACAACATTGCTACTCCATATCAGCATGATCACTTCATATTTATAAGAATTTTCCAATCTAATAAAGTGGCCAAAATTTGTTTAGATTTCGAAAAGTCTCTTTTGTGTTATTGTGGCCTCTTGCCCTCTCCTCCTCTTCCTTATGTGTTTGAAGGTCCTCTTTTATCGTAGAATGTCAATCATTTTATAAACGAAAACAATCACCAATTTCATGGAAACCGAATCCTTGAAAATAATAATGGAGTTGAAGCAAAATCTATGTTTGATTTTTTTCTTTTTTGTGGAAACTTTGCAAAGGATTTGCACTCTTCAGGAAGAAAAATGAATTTTGGTAGTATTTGTGTGTATTATATAATTGTGTTAATTTAAGGATTATTTTTTAGTTGTATTAGTTTAGAAAATTTTTGTTTTTCACTGAAAAATCTCAACTCTAATTACCTGTAAAGTGCTAACTAATGACGTTTCATTTGTGCTCTACTTTTTAATTAAAAATATGTTTTTTTTAATATTTATTTTATTACATTTAAATTATAAAAAAACATAAACAAATTAATTCAATATTTTTTAAAAAAACACTTTAACAAACATTTTAAACCATAAAAACAAACATTACTACGAATTATATATTTGTATAAAGGACATTGTGGTGGACACCACCAAAGACGACAAAAATCCTAGTTCATGAGATAAATGCTGATGCTTCCTTTGATGTTAACCGTGTTAGGTTAAAGATAATTATTGCATTGCTAATAATTTGCAAGAGAGAATTCTTTCTCTGAATAGAAAAACTATTATTTTAAAAATAAAAACAAGTAAATAGAAAAATTATTATTTTTTAAATATAAAAACTAGAAAACCTGATAATATTGAATAAAAAATAAAATAAAAATTATTCTTTTCAAGTAGAAAAAAATATAACAATTTAATAATATTGAATAGAAATAAATAAAATTTATAAACTAAATAAAAAATAACAAGTAAAAATATTTATTAACCTAAAAAATATTTATATTAAAATCTTAATTTGTCATATGAACCAAGTCTACATCCAAAAACCAGCAAAAAAAAAAAACCAATGTAACAAAAAAAATTCCTTACCATTAAACATAGCATAACATATTTAAATGGATGCACTGTATATCATTTGAATTTATTAAAAGGCACATGTAATGTAAAGTATGAACCACTCACCATTAGCTAGATTTTTCAATTGGATTTTTAATTATTTAAATAAAAAAGAAAATTTATTTTATTATGAAAAAAAGAATTAGGTCGATTAAATGGTACCAGATTCTATTTTGATATATCTAGTGAAAGAATAAAATAAATTAAAATATTCTAAATAAAAAAGAAAACATAGAAAAAAATAAAAAAAATATTCTTAATAAATATAAAAGATGAGTGAAATTAGAAAACAAGAAAGAGATATAGAATCTCTTTCTAAGATGTCTGAAAACTTAATTACAATTACATTATAATTTTTCCTTAAAATTATTCAAAATATAGTGTTAGAATTACATAATACTAGATTTTAATATATAATTTTTTATATTGTACAACTCTTTTAAATGAATTGTTAATGCAGGGACTGTTGTGGGTCCCTGACTTTTTTTGATTTCCGAATAAAGGTTGACTCAAAATTTCCAGTAATTTACAAAGAAAATTTCATGGTGTTTTGTACTATACATAATTTTTTACAAAGTATTTGCAAGAAAGTTAGAGAATTAGAGTTTTTCAATATTTAAGATTATAATTTTAAATTGTAAGAAAAAAATCAATTATTTTTAAAATTGTTTTCAAAAATAAAACATTAACTATTTATATAAAAGCTAAATGAATATATTAAAATAAATAAATAAATGACTAGTAAAATCAAGAAAATAATTCAAAAATAACAAGAAAATAGAGATATTTCCTTGAATATGAATATGATTTGAGTATTTTTCTATCTTGATTCACCTATTTGCTAAACATAAATAGCATAAACAAACTTTATTCTAGTAGTATATTTTATATTTTTTAAATGATTTTTAGATGTTATTTGGGTTGTGATGCAACTCACTTTTCATTAAAGTTTTTATGTTTTTTTTATTTTTTTAATATATTAATATCAAAAATAATTTTTTTAAAAAATATATATTATTTTAATATATTTCTAAATAAAAATGGCTTTAATAAAAAAAAACACCACCATACTATGTAACATCGTTTTAACTATTTTACTTGAAAATTTCGATTATTTCCTAAGCTCCTATGTTCATTTTCTTTTTTATTACCCTTTCATGCACGAAACTTTATGCCACTTCATGGTATCCTTGTTTTCAACGTTTTACGCTGCTTTATATATTTGAAAGTTTTTTTTAAATATTTAAAATAATATTTTTTTAAATAATTTTGATATTAGTATATTAGAATAATAAAAAAATAATTTAATAATTTAAAAAAATAAAAAAAATATTAAGTATTTTTTAAATATATTAAAATAATATTTTTTAAAATATAATTTTGATATTAATATATTAGAATAATAATAAAATAATCCAAAACAATAAAAAATATTGAAATTTTATAAAAATATGATTTGACTGAATTGCAAAACACACGCATGTTCCCTCAGCAGCCACCACAAAATTACCATTCTAAATTCCAGCTCAATAATTTATTCTTTAGCAATTATTGCTTGCTCTTTGACAATTATTGCATTGCTAATAATTTGCAAGAAACTTTCTCACTTTCCTTCTATTTTCATTTTATCATTGAAATTTTAAGTCACATACCACGAAATTACCGATACTTAAATTTTAATGTGTAATTGTGTAGATTTCAATTAAAAATGTTTTAATTTGAGAAAATTTGTAAAAAAATGGTATAAATTATATTTTAGAATTTATTTTAATAATTTAAATTTTTAAATGAATAGTTTTCTAATAAATAAAGATATTGTTACGATAAAATGCATTTTTAAAATGAAATTATATTAAATTAAGCATGTTCGAGATTGTTTAAATTATTGATTAATTATAATTCACTTTATGTCTTTGGAGGAAACAAAAGAAAATAATTATTTATAATTATAATTAAATTTTAAAAAATTAAAATTTTTTATTCTTTACTTCAAATTAATATTTTTTTAATATTTTTAGATCATTTTAATATATTGATCTTTAAAAATAATTTTAAAAAATAATTTTTCTTAAACAAGTTTAGCCTGCGGATCTTCCCGCTGATCCCATCTCATTGTTGTATGCATCCAAGCTAAGCCAATTCAAGAAAGAAGATTTGAAGAATACCAGTAGCAGCAGGAGTAATACATTAACATAACAGCATTATGGCAGAAGGAGGGACGACCTTCGAGCAAGGGTGGAGGCATGTTAAAGGTTTGGGTAGGCTATAGTTGAGGTCAAGACTGTATCCATATTTTTGAATTAATTTTATATAAAAAAATTTGTAATTCTTAATTGAGTTATAAAAAAAATTTAAAATTTTTGTGGAACCTTTTAATATAATTTTTTAGCTTGGGTTAAAATTTCAAAATATTTTGAGAAATTCAGAAATTTAATGAAAAATCATAATTTAACTAGTTTTATATTATTAAATGTAATTTTTAATCCGACCATCAGATTGAGCTGAAATTTTATGAGGGATCTTAAAATATATATAATTAAAATTTTATAATAAACGGAGCTTGGTAATGCTAATAAAAAAACTGTTAAATAAAAGCAAATCGAGTCATTAAGAGTAAGATGATTATTTCCTATTAAAAAAACAAATTAATCTTCCTTTATTTTATATGTTACCGACAAGATAGAAGTACAGTAGAAAAAAAAACAAAATAGAAAAGGCAAGAGAGAAAGAGATAAAAGTAAGGAAAAAACATAAAAAGAAATTCCAAGGAAAAAAATAAAAAAAATAAAAAAATAACCTTGTACACTTACAAAGTCCAACTTATAAAACACTAATTTAAGAAAAAATCAAGTAAAGAAAGGAGGAATTGAGAGAGAAAAAAAAATTTAATTATTTTATTTTTCAGTTGACAAAATATTATTATTTTATCTCGATTGAGGAGTTGTTATAATATCAATTAAGATTTAATTATAAATAAATTATATTTCATAAAATATTGAAGAATATTAAGTTTATTTTTATTTTTATTTTAATTTTATTTATGTACTTTTAATTTTATTTTTTAATAATTTAGATAATATATTTGAATTAAATTTTTTTTTTGTTAGTTTTAAAAATTTATATACATGAATTAATAATTAATCTTAAAAGAATTATATATTTATTTAATAGCTAAAGAAAAATTAGTCACTCCGTCCTCCGTCCTTGCATTAGAGTACACTCGCACATGCGTTGTGGCGGCGGGGTGCTCTGTTATTGTCCTCATTTCTCTTATTGTTGAAAGATCCTTGGAAAAGACATTCCAAGTGTGCAGTGTTTCTTGTTACCTTTTTTTATATATATTAATATGGATGTCCGGATTAGCTTACGTGCACCACGACTAATCCTACGGGCTCTGAAGTTAACGACCATGTAAGCTTCCAATGACCATCATATGAGCAATCAAGGACTCGAATCTAAAACCACAAAGGGAGCAAACCTCTTGATCTCAAATTCTTAACATTTGACCATCACCTATAAAAAAGCAAGCACTAATGCAGCTTCTCCACAAACTACACCCAATTTCGCCACTATATAAATATTATGGAAAACAAGATAAAAAGAAATCTTTCGGTACATAATATAAATATATTATGGCTATGAAATTAGGTTTGTGGTAATTTACATCATTTGATCTTGACAGTGTCAGATTACACAATTGCGACCACCACGAAATTACCACTCCAACTTCCTCGTTCTTTCTCTGTGTATTATTAGAAAAACTGTCATTGACTGATTTAATTGGAAATTATTTGCGAGAAAGCTAAAAAGAATTAGAGTTTTTTTAATCTATAAAATTATAATTTTAAATTAAAAAAAATCAATTATTCTTAAAATTATATTAAAAAATAGAACATCAACTATTTATATAATAGCTAAATAAATCTATTAAAACAAATTGAAAATAACTAGTAAAATCAAGCAAATAATCCAAAAATAACAAGAAAATAAGTATATTTCCTAGGTTTGATTTTAGTATATTTTTTATCTTGATTGACTGACTTGCTAAGTCTTCACTAAGCATAAATGAACTTTACTCTAAGAATCTATTTGATGTTCATTTATTAATTTAATCAACAATAATTTCTCATCTTCAATAAAAATTTCTTGCCAGGAGTTGGAGATAATTCAATGAAATTCCCCAAATTTTGAATCCCCCTCCTGTTCTGCGCTGGTATCATTGGACTTCATTGCACTATTTTGTGCATGGATACTTTGGAAAACAAAGGCTCCTAGCTGAAACCAAAGAACACTCTCTGGCACATTCCATTCACTACCAGTAAACAGACAGATAGAAATGAAAATGTTGATGGAAAATATTTTATTAATAATTTCATATAAAAATAACAATAAAAAATTTCAGATCTCTTAAAATTCTGACCACAATAGCAACAAAATAGAAAAAAATAAAACGGACAGATTGCTTTTGATGCATACTGTTTCATTCTTTTTCTCACTTCTTCGACGTATTTTCAAGAAGATGGAAATTCTTGATCTTAGTTAGAAACAAATTGGTTTTTCAAGAAGAGATTATTAGTTGGGATATTGCATTTGAGTTGGTTCTTCACCATTTAGTGTTATAATTTAAGATAATTGATGAAAACTATTGATATACAGGAAAGTTGAGAAAGCATCTTTAATTGATTTGATAAGGAAAGTCTTGTTTGTTTTGGCTATAAGATTTTTCTATGTATTATTGCATGCTTTTTACTGTTTTTTGGCCTTTCATTCGAAGGATATAAAAATAATAAGAGCATCTTTTATTCATTATCGATGCTTGATTTTAGCACGATAAAATCCAAAGGATTGATGGTCTGGTGTTTGTGGTACTGGTAAATGTAAGAACGGACTGAGAGATGAAATAGATTAAAATAATAAGAACATCTTTTTACCGCCCACGAAACCCCTTTATCCTGTTGTTAGTTTTTTTAATGAAACGTATCAAGTGTTTGATAAAATTCCTTAACTGGAGAAGAAAAAAAAAAACCTTATTTACACTTTACAGTGCTTTAGAATAAGTTTGGTTTTTAAAATATTTTTAAAAAAAATGCATCTAATTAATTTTTTGATGATTTAAAAATAATAAAAAATTATTTTAGAATAAAAATATATTTTTTAAATACTTTTACACCGCAAAAACAACTGCTTTTCAAGTCTTCCTACCCATCGTTAAATCAAACCTAAAAAACCTAACCATTACAGTTTCTCTCTCCATCGTCTTCCTCTGCTTTTGTCATGGCATCAACTCATTGAGTACAGGTAAAGATACTTGAGGTCTGTCAAGTCACCCCGTCCTTGAACTCACTTGACCCAGCGTTTGGCCATCTCTTTATCTTTGCAATTTAAGTTCTTCAAGTCATCATTCAATCCTTTCATTTATGTGATAGGCCTGCATTAAAAATAGACATTTACCACAAATTATAGGTATCTTATATTATTAGATATATTATTATAAAACATATTTTAGTTAAGGAGTTATTGATACTTGCAGTGTAAAATGATGATATAAAACCATGATAAAAATGCACTTTTAAGTACTAACAACACGCTTCTAATTTTTTTTTTTTTAATAATTATACGCCATCAGCAACTACCTCGAAATTAGCACTCCAAATTCCAGCTCAATATCGATCAACACGTGGCTAAAGAATTTGCTGGCTGCTCAATATTTACCAATATGCGTTTGAGAAATTTCCTTGCATGTGTTACATTTTTGTCTTTTATAATTATAATTATTGCATTGCTAATAATTTGCAAGAAATAATATTCTTTCTCTGAAAAAGGCTTGAAGCATTATAGATAATCTCTTTATTAAATCATCAAAATATCAAAGTCTATTTCCAAATAAATACTATTACAACAGTTTTTTATATAAAAATAGAAACAACTAAATAGAAAAGTTATTATTTTTTAAATAAAAAACTAGAAAAAAAATTGAATAAAAAATAAAATAAAAATTTAATCAACAATTTCACATCTCCACTAAAAAATTTAGGTTTATCATTAACACAAACCCTGCATTTTAAAATACCATTGTCAAAAAACTCTACAATATATGAATCAAGACAATAATAGAATAATTTTTACATATTTTTCAAGTTTTGTAAAATAGTGGTGGAATAATTTTTAATAATTAAAAATTAAAAAATATTGTTGGTGACAAAATGACACTAGTAATAGAATAACTTTTATTTATTTTTCAAGTTTAGTAGAACAGTAGTGGAATAATTCTTTTAATATTTAAAAATTAAAAAAAAATTCCTTGCTTTTTTCTTTCCCTGTACGTGTTACCGTTTTATCTTTTATAATTATAGTTATTGCATTGCTAATAATTTGCAAGAAAGAATATTGTTTCTCTGAAAACCCTAAGCATAGTAGATAATCTCTTATAGAAATCTCTTTATTAAATCATCAAAATATCAAAGTCTGTTCCCGGAGACTATGACTACAGTTTATATATAGAAACAACTAAATAGAAAAATTATTATTTTTAAAATAGAAAAACAAAAAGAGCTTGATAATATTTAATAAAAAATAAAATAGAAAAATTATTCCTTTTTAAGTAGAAACAAAATTATAAAGATTTAATAATACTGAATAAGAAATATTAAAATTTCTAATCTAAATTAAAAAAAATAACTGAGAAAATATTTATTATCCTAGTAGTTCTTATGTTAAAATCTCATTTATCATATGTTATATCTATCAAAATAATAATAATAATTTGTGATGTTTTTCGCTGCTTTTAGTCCTAAGTCAATTGCTAAATACTATAAAAAGCAGCAATAATTGTACTCAATCAGTAACCACTGTGAAATTACCACTTAAAATCCCATGAATAAAAAAAAGAAAGATTTTGAGTAGAAAAATTCTATCAAATTCTCTACTTTATTACTCTTCAATGTTTTACACTGCTTTAGTTCTAAAAAAACTCCTAGATGTTATAAAGCAAGATATATACAACTATATGAAAGTGTAATAAATATTATATTTTAAAGTATTTTTTAAATATATTAAAATAATATTTTTTTAAAAATAATTTTGATATTAGTATATTAGAATAATAATAAAAATTTAAAACAATAAAAAATATTGAATTTTTTTTAAAATATGATTTGACTGAACTGCAAAACACACACATGCTCCCTCAACTGCCACCACAAAATTACCACTCTAAATTCCAGCTAAATAATTTATTATTTAGCAATTATTGCTTGCTCTTTGACAAGTATTGCTTTGCTAATAATTTGCAAGAAACTCACTTTCCTTCTATTTTTTTTATCATGGAAACTTTAAGTCACATACCATAAAATTACCGATAATTAAATTTTAATGTGTAATTGTGTAAGTTTCAATTAAAAATGTTTTAATTTGAGAAAATTTGTTAAAAAATAGTATAAATTTTATTTTATAATTTATTTTAATAGTTTAAATTTTTAGATAAATAGTTTTTTTAACAAATAAAGATATAGTTTTACGATAAAATGCATTTTTTTAAATGAAATTATATTAAATTAAGCATGGTCGAGATTGTT
>NW_011500809.1:12141-13659 GCF_000495115.2 Populus euphratica | reverse complement strand
AATAAAAAATATAATTAAAGAAAGAAAGATGATGAACAGTTTTTTAGTGAATTCAAAAGCCCTTCGCCCCGGAAAGAAAGTTTCTTTTAACAAAATAAGGTTGTTGAGGCTTTGCTTGGAACCTCGCTCAGGGATTAATTAACAAGAATAAAAAAATCCCCTGCAAATTATACAATATTTATTATTAATCATTGATATTTATTATTGATCATCAATATTGAATAATGGCTTATTTTCTAGCATAAATCCCAAATATCGACAAACATCACAAGAGAAGCTTGATATCTCTTCGTCCCCTGGTATCGTGTGAATGTGGATATTATTTCAGAATATCAATTCAACCGTACTCCAAAGAGCACTCATACTCCAATATCAGCAACCACCACGAAAGTTACCACTCTAAATTCGAGCTCACTAATTTATTCTTTGACAATTATTACTTATGAAAAAAATGAATTTTTTTTTAATTATACGCCATCAGCAACTACCTCAAAATTACCACTCCAAATTCCAGCTCAATATCGATCAACATGTGGCTAAAGAATTTGATTGCTGCACAATTTTTACCAATACGCGCTTGAGAAATTTCCTTGCTTTTTTTTCCTTGCAGAAATTTGAAAAAAAAGAAGATATAAAAGAAATATGCTTTAGTTTTTCACTTTTATTCACATATATTGGCGCTATAAAGTTTTTTTTTATTGAGGTTTGGTTAATAAACTCTTATTTCATCTTTATTGGCGCTGTAAAGCTGATATTGCTGTTGATAGCTTTTGCTAGTTTGATCTCTTTGGTTTATCTCTATCATTCTGGGCAAAAGATGATTTTTACGCAGTTATAGCTCGTTATCGCTGTTTGATTGGAATTGATAATGCTAAAATCACTTTTACAGATTTGACAGCAGTAAGGGAAGGGTTAATCTGCAGAACTCGAAAGGAGATTATTTTCGACGAGAATAGTATTGATCATTGTCAGGGAAAGCACTTATTTCTTAAATGTATGTTTCCGGAGATTATTGCGGTGGGATATGTTTTGGCAGCTAATGGAATTCACAATGACCTTGGTCCTTGAGATCTTTACCTGTTTTGGTTTTGGTCACCAAACTTCATTTGTTTTCAATTAAGTCCTTGCAAGTTCCATTAACACGGTTCTATTTGTTGTTATCCACTTCGATTTTCATGTTCTCTCATTTATCATGTATCTTTAAATATGCCTGCATTGAATTAGAAATCAATTGTTTTTAACCCTCCTAACCCAGTTGCTATTAAGGTTAGTTCTCCACCTGCATGTTCTTCCTTCTCAAGCGTGGCATCGGTCTTTAGCTACACTTAATTAGTTCAATTCAATAAAAGCTTAGCAGTTTGATACAAAAGCTCATGGCCAAGTAAGAGATGTTTATTTTGGATGTAATAAATATTCATATTGGAACATAATATTCATCTCTCAAATCCCTGATCCAGTTGATCATATAAATAATTGTTTAAATTAAAAATAAAAAAAAAAAAAACGCCTTACTAGTTG
>NW_011500809.1:8876-11829 GCF_000495115.2 Populus euphratica | reverse complement strand
GAGGACCTCAATAATGTTAACGTGTGGGACCCAGTTGTTGCATCCACCACGAATGTTCCAGCTCAATATTTACCAGTACTCCAAGCTTGAGAAATTTCCTTGCTTTTTTCCCTCTACATACTGTTACCTTTTACCTTTTATAATTATGATTATTGCATTGCTAATTATTTATTTTCTAGCATAAACTATGTTTGAAATAAAATTGATAAAAGACATAATTACACAATTATTGATGGGATCGTATATAAAAATAATTAAATTGAGATTTTTTAATTATCTTTAAACATATCATGATTTTAATCATAAACAATAAATTATAAAAAAAATATTTATGTTTCTGATATATATATATATATATATAGAGTAATAACAAATTAAATGATAGTAACAAGAAAATAGGAATTAGATTGAATAAATAATACAAGTTCCTATCATGATATATCTAGGAACATAATATTCATCTCTCAAATCCCCAATCCAGTAGATCATATGAATAATTGTTACCTTTTATAAATATGATTATTGCATTGCTAATAATTTGCAAGAAAGATGATGAACATTTTTTAGTGAATTAAGTTCAATTATAGAAAATCCTGTACAAATTATACAAAATCCTGCTTTAAGTTCTTGGAACCTCGCTTTGGGATTAATTAGCGAGAATAAGAAAATTCTCTGTGAATTATACAAAATTTATTAGTAATCATCGATATAATATTTATTATAAGTTATCAATATTAAATAATGAATTATTTTCTAACATAAACTATTTAACGGGATTTGTATATAAAAATAATTACATTGAGATTTTTCAATTATCTTTAAACATATCACAGTTTTAATCGGTGAACGGTCCATCATATGAATTATAAAAAAAATGTTATATATATATATATATATATATATAATTAAACGATAGTTACGTTATTATAAAGAATATGTTATACTCGCTATGCCAGATCGGATGACAATGAGCATCCTTCTCCACGGTAGCTCATGCCAAATCGGATGAAAAGGGCTTGAGAAAACCCTAAGCATTGTAGATAATCTCTTATAGCAATCTCTTCATTAAATCATCAAAATATCAGAGTATATTTCCAAATACTATTACTACAGTTTATATATATATATAGAAACAACTAAGTAGAGAAATTATCTTTTATTTTCTTGTTCTTTATCTTCCGTTTCGGTTTTGGCTTCTGATTCTTTGGCTTTAGGTACAACCTAAGTTGTTAAAGCTTCTGTTTCTTTGTTCTTGTTCCTTTATATACATATACATTCTCAATTTCATATAAAACAATTAATTAGTCCTTGAAATCTTTAAAAAATAGTATTTAATCCTTATGTTATTATATTCATTTCTAATTTTATTTTTTTTCATCCATTCATCTTTCTATTTATTTAATAGCTTAAGTTTATAGATAAAAGATAAATAGTTTTACTGTTAAGGCATTTTTTTGAAATAAAATAATATTAAATTAAGCATGCTCAACATTATTCAAATTATTAATCAATTTGAGGTTTAGAAGAAACAAAAAGGACAAAATTATCTTCCCCACGACCATAGACCTAACTCCTTTCCAGACCAGTCCCCTGGTAAATGGAATGATGGTCTCATAAATAGCTTCTTTTTTTTTTTCCAGCCCGCCAAGCAGAATAGTCTCCCTCGCTGGACCACCTTAGCACGAGAATCACACTATTTGAAGTATCATTAAACTTGATAAAAATGAATATCTGAGAATATATAATTGGAATTTAAAAAAATTCATAAAAAAATACCTTAAAAAAACCAAAAATTAAATAACCGATAATAATATAGTTAAAATGATAAAAAATTGCTTAAAAAGTAATTTGATATTAGGTTGATTGCCATTTCATGTGTAATAAATGAACGACACCAACCATTGACTATTAGCAGCCACCATTGTTGAATGAGTTAGAGTTAATGACCACCAATATTGACAACAAAGCACAAATAACCTCCATGAATGCCTATAAATAGAGGCATATGTGAGAGAGCAAAATGTGAGAAAAAAAGTAGAGCAAAAAATATGAGAAATGTAGGAAAGAGTGGGCTGCCAAGACAACAAGAAGTAATTGCCATTGTAGCACTGCAAAAAGAGAAAAGAGTGAGGTTGAGAGTTGCTAAAGAGGGGATGATTCCTCCTCCTCTATTATTGTAAATCTTGTACTCTCCCTATATAATGCCATGGCCTCTCTCGTGGATATAGGCGATTTACCGAACTACGTTAAATATTATGTTAGTGTGTTTGACCTCCTATGAGCAAATATCAGTACATCACCAATCGAATTTCCCAATAATTGGTATAAGAGCACATGGTTCAAAGTGGTGTTTGATTTTGCTCAAAAATGAAGGTTGTCAAAATTGTGTTTTAACCATACCACTATGTAGAGGAAAAAGATATGAAGCCATTGGTGAAAACCGCGTCAAAATCAGACGTCGGAAACCACCGCACGGGTTGTCACGCGCCGGCGAGGTGACTGGACACGCGCGCCACGTGTCACGCCCGTCTTTTTCGCCGAATGGGCTGACGCGACCCAAATACCAGAAGATTTGACCCATGTGTGAGATCCGGATGATGACGACGTCACCATGATGTCACAGTTCGTTAGCATGAACAGGTGGCATGACATGTCAGCACCAGTCATCAGCCACGTCAGCACTATAAGACCTATGACCACATCATTAGCTGCGAGCTGAGTTGAGTTGGAGCCGAGGCAAGCCGCGAGCCAAGAGACAAGATTCTGTGTGGCGGAGTCTACGGGCAAGTGGATCTGAGATTGAATCTGGACCACTGATCAGGCTATAATTGTTTTGATGAAATCTCAGCCGTCTGAAGTGCGATTTGGACGATTTCAGACTTGTTTTCAGCTAATTTGATCATTCCAGATGCAATGGTATGGTCCGATCATTGAGATTGAGACTAAAAATTAG
>NW_011500809.1:8468-8820 GCF_000495115.2 Populus euphratica | reverse complement strand
GAGAGTACGCGATTAGGAGGCATCTGATGGTCATCATGGTGGTCGATTGAGATGAAGAAGAAGAAAATCACATATATTTGCCCAATTACATGTGTTGACCTGTTATGTGGGAAATTTTAATTGCCTTAAAAGAAGGCAAAATTAGGATACTCTGAACACCCGATCATATGGACAATTTGAGGTGGAAAGTTAAATTTGATGAAGATCAATCTTGACGAATCTAAGCACTGGTAGTCTCACCAAATGTTGAGAAATCAGGTATAAAACCAGGATACCCTAGATCACTTGTAAAGGAAAGCCGCGACAAAGCTAATAAATGGTTGTATATACAAAAAGACAGTACGATGGATAG
>NW_011500809.1:6681-8220 GCF_000495115.2 Populus euphratica | reverse complement strand
GAAGTTAGATTCGGTGACTATAATTTCTCGAAGGGATAATTGATGAAGACCCTAATAATGTAGAAAAATACAACAAGGAGATAAAGATTGGCACCCTATTTTAACTTGGATAGATGTTGTGACAAGATGAGCTATTGTCAAATATAAGCAAGGAATATGGAGAAATTTGAAGAACAAAAAATGCATGAGGACACATGGAGATTGTGCAGGAATACCCGGAGGATCCAACGAGGTACTATAATGAGACAACAGGTGCAAGGAGAAGAAAAGTCCCAGATGAAGCTCAAAATAGAGACTATGAGAAGTTGTACAACAAGAAGTCTCTTGTGCTCTTGATAAAGGCAACAAGCAAGGACCTTTCAATGGATGCAAGAATGGAAAGATGAGCTATCATAGATGCATCTAATTGAGGGGGTGCAAATGCCTGTAATAAAAGGCGATCGCCTATGATGAAAGGCGAAGACACCAAAAAAAAAGTTAGTGTAGGTGGAGCTGTCAAGTGTAATGATGAAAGACGTAGAAGCTCCAAACATATAAATTAAGGTAGAGGATTGCGAAGAGAATACCATAACTTTCTCTTTCTATGTAATCAGTGGCAAAGAATTTTTGGAGCCACTTTGAAGCATCCCAACTGAAGGAGGATGTGACCGTCTATGAAAAACAAAGACACCTTAAAAAAAATGTGTGTAGGCTATGAAACGAGCTCAAATAAAAACTGCATCAAATTTGCAAAATCATATGGCCCATTGATAGAAGGTGTGTTGAAGCAAAATCTGCTTTATTGATCATCAATATTGAAAAATAGCTTATTTTCTATTATAAATTATGTTTGAAATAAAATTGATAAAAGAAACGATATATAATTAATGATGGGATGATATATAAAAATGATTAAATGAGATTTTTTAATTACCTTTAAACATATCATGATTTTAATAAGTGTACGATACATCATGTAAATTATAAAAAAAAATTTATTTTACTGATATATATATATATATATATATAATAATAACAACAAATTAAATGATAGTAACAAGAAAATAGGAATTAGTTTGAATAAGTGGTAGCAGTTTCTGATATCTCTAGGAAGACGTTTGAAGAATAGAATATTCTAAAAAAAAAAAAGAACACAGGAAGAAATAAAATATGTTTGTAAAAAATATAAAAGATGGATGCTAGGCTTTACATAATTACATAATGCTAGGTTTTAATATATAATTACATAATGCTACGTTTTAATATATAATTATAATTCTACTATTGCTGCATTGACTGGAAATTTCAGTATTCCATATCCTATATATTTAACTCTTGTATTTAATAGCTAACTCTGCAGCTAACTTCTCTGTCCCATTGCAGCCATTTCATAGCGAACTCTTTGTTATATTTAACTTGCTCTTCGCTGCTTCTTGCTCATAACGATAACAAGAAAGCCTTACGTTCAGATAGATAATCATTGACCAGTTCATCCTATACCATTCAATTTAATTTAGAAATGCTGAAAGAAAAACGCAAGCAATCCAAAGATGAAGACAA
>NW_011500809.1:0-1757 GCF_000495115.2 Populus euphratica | reverse complement strand
AAGTTCGATTGAATTTTAATAGTTTTTTAGATTAGAAAGACTTTGACACAAGAGTAACATCATTTTACACACAGGTGCTTCAAGTTGCTCTAAATAAGTACAATACTTCCATCTAATATATTGATATATATTTGCTGGCTTGAAGATCATTTTCCATGCTTGGAAGTTTTATTGAATGCTCTTTGAAATCTTTTCCATTCGCTTTTATATTGGATAACCTAGTTGTTAATTATTATCCATGATGTAATTTATATTTTCAAGTTACAAATTTTAATGAATATTGTTTCATTTTTTTCCTCACTTGAAAAGATGAAAATTCTTAATGTTAGTTAGAAATAAATTGGTTTTTTAGAAAGAGATTATTTATTGGGATATATTATTTGAGTTGGTTCTTCATCATTTAATGTTATAATTTAAAATAATTGATGAAAATTACCGTTACACAAGAAAATTCTCAAAACATCCTTAATTAGTTTAATAACTAAAGTGTTATTAGTTTTGACTATAAGATATGGTATGTATTATTACATGGTTTTTACTATTTTTGGCATTTTTCTTTTTGTATATACAACTTTTTTTTTATTGTAGGTTTGTCATTAGCTTCATGGCACCAACACCAATTAATAATATATCTTTGACTATTATTAAATAAAAAAAACATAAACATTGTTAAAACACCAAACTTGAATTGCTCAAACCTAAAGAAACCTATGACAATAATCTAATTTAGAAAATAATTAATTTATCATCATATTCTAAGAAAATAATATTTAGTTTTTATGTTTTCATATTCATTTATGATTTAATGTGTTAATTGAAATTGACAGGTAAGTTTACTCACATATTGTTATATTGATTTTGAGTTTAAATAGACGTTTAAAAAGAGAGTTTTTTCATGAATGCAACCCTTCATGTATTCAATATGAATGCTGGGAGATTTTAATATCTTGTGAATGCATTCATTTATATATATATATATATATATATATGGATGATTTTGCTAAAAATTAATTGGTAAAAAACTTAATTTTGTTATATAAAAACCGAAGAGAAAACAATAAATAGCTAAGAATTGATATGAAAATAATAATTTGTGTGTATAAGCTAATTGAAATGAAGATTAAAATAAAAAAGTAAAAAAAAAAGAGCGAGACTCGTAAAGATTTTATGTTAGTACTCAACATGTTCTTTCTTGTTTTTTTTTTGTTAATTGGATTACCTTTTGTCTTTGGTGTCAAGTAAAATTCTAGTATATGTATAACTCTAAATTAATATAAAAAAAAAAACCCATGTTTATAGTGCTTTAGAGCCATTTGACATTGTTGTATTACTTTTTAAAATATTTTTTATTTTTTAAAAAATTATTTTTCATAATCTAAAAATAATTTAGATTATGAAAAATAATTTATTCTAGTATATATTTTCTTGATTTTATGATAATAGTTTTCTTATTTAATATAAAAAATAAATATTACCTTTAATAATTAGATCTATCAAATATCACTTAAAAAATAAATTATAGCTTTAATAATAATTTTTTGAAAAACAAAAAGCCAACAATCACTAACGTATTTTATTAAAATCACTTCAGTTTATTTAGAAAATATTGAAAATTTATTTTTTTTACATTAAAATAAAAAAGTTGAATAATGTTTTTATATTTTATTTCAACCTTGATATTTTAAAGCAAAAATGAAAAAGATGTGATATTAACCTTTTTTATTATAAAGTAAGTTTTTTAATTGAAAGTGATGGGA
>NW_011499885.1:1543899-1573182 GCF_000495115.2 Populus euphratica | reverse complement strand
ACATTTTTTATTCACTATTAGCTCATAGTGCAATTAACATTGTCTCTAAGTGTAATGAAATGATAGCTGAGCTTTTTAATTATATTTTATAATTATATAAAAGAAAAATTGCCATAATCATTATATTGTTTAGTCGTTTATTATCATTGTTTTTAAAAAATTATAGTTTAAATTATTGGTAAGTGTAAAATATACTAAATTATAAAATGATTTAAGATGTAAATTGAAGCGTATAACAAAGTTTATAATATAAATTATATTTTTTAAAAAACTATAAAAAACAAGTGTAAAAATAATTAAACTATAAAAAAGATTATAGTGATTTTCCCTTTTATAAATCCAAAATAAATATCTAACAAGTTAATTGAAGAAATGACTAAGAATGGAGGAAGGAGGAGATAGGAAACAAGACTCTTTTACATTTTAGGTGATGAGATTTCTATCATGATTTTATAAATTCTTATCTCACTTCTTACCCAACGAGTCGTAATTACAGGTTTTAATTCATAAAAAAATCACTAATTATAATTGTTCACACTAAGACATCCAAACAAATTATTTTCAAGATACTAAATTTATCTTCTTATTTAAGAATATCAGCATAATATTCATATAGAGTTCAAAAATCATAGAAATTTTTATTTACATGACCTGACTTGAAGTTCAAGTTGAGGTAACCAAACAAAAAACAAAAATCATAAACCCTTACCTCAATCCTCTTGGAATTTAATTACACAAGTAAGGCTAGGGTTTTCATTTTGATATACGTAAGCTTACAACTTCTTCAATCGCCAGGAACATGTATGGCTGATGTGAATTCGTACTTTCCATAACGTAATCCTTCTCCAACAACACGGCACGCTCTGTTGCGGTAGTCATAACTTAATCAAGGCAATCCTTTCTAACAATATTATATGTTAATAACCATTCAATTGACTTAGTAAACGAGAATCAGTAAACAATTTGATCATAATATATATATATATATATATGAACATATGAGACCCTGAGATCAATGAAATTAGAAGGTATTTATTTGTGAAGTCAATTAACAATAGGAAAGGAAATAATTATACTTGTTTTTTATTAGACCAATGTGGAATCCAGCCACACAGGGCGGAAACAGGAGGGCAAGCAGGGCTCGTGTTCTTGCAAAATATTTTAATTTTTATTTATTTATTTATTTAAATAAATAATTTTTTTAATAATATATATTATTATATTAATTTTGACCTCTCTGTAAAATATGCCTAGCTCCGCCCCTGCCACATATACAATAATTTTATAATTTTAAAAATAAAAAAGCCATAACAAATAATTTAGTATAGTGTTGAAGCGCATAGAATATATATAAAAAAACAGAATAAATTATCTTCAAAGATTATATTATTTGTCTTTTTCCTTACCAAAAGATTTCTTACTTTACGAGCTTATTTTTAAGTGTTTAACTTTTCACTTAATAAGTTATTGAAAAAACTTGTATTCTTATAATATAGAATAAAAGTTTTAGAGTTTCATAAAAAAACATAACATGTTAATCAAATGTTTTTTTTACATTATTTTTTTTATTTACTTATAATTTATTTTAATTATATTTGTGTTCCATGTTAAAGAATTTTTTTTAAAGAATAATTTCTAATAAGGTTTAACCTTAGATATCACTTTTAATTTGATATCAAATATGCTTACTAATATTTAAATATTTGAAAACTTATATAGATATAATGATTTAATGGATCACTATTTTAGAATAAATAATTCTTAACTTTGAACCTTTAATAGTAATATATTACCATGTTTACTCAACTATTTAATGAACACAATATCTTAAACTATTCATCATTTTATGTAAATCTAGATAATAATACTCATTTGATTCTTTGTCTAAATATTTTTTTTGGTTCTTGTTGTTGAATTAATTTTGATCTTGAACAATTCTTGATAGGTGTTTTAGAGAATTCAATCTGTTATAAATTCTCAATAAAACACTTATGATTTTTACTCATATAAATAATTATTTATTAGAAATATTTTACTATACTCTACTTGGTATATAAATAAATAAAAACTATTATGAGCACAACTCATCTTTTATCAAGCTACAACTAACACCTTTTTCATTATAGAAATATGCATGAAATGATAATTTCTTAGTGCTATTTATAATATTACATAACTAAGTTTTCCCTTTGAATCAACTAATTAAGGTTATTATCATTATATTCTTTCATTTTTAAAGGCTTTCGGTCTATTTTCCTCCATGAATTATATATAAATTCTTTCAAAAAAACCTTTATTTAGTAGATCTGTAATATTGTTTTTAGTTTTATATAGTCAATGAAAATAATAATATTCAATAAAAAGTGTTAATAATATTATTTCTACAACATATATATCTACATTCACTATTATATATGTTATTTTATGTCATTCTTATTATTGATTGAATTTTTCTTTTCTTCGATCAATATTGACTCATTGGTTAAAATAAAGTATGAACTTGTTTTAGACCGAGACATTCATTTCATCTCCAAGTGGCTTTTACAAGGGAGTTTTTGTCTCTATTGATTATTGGTCTAGACAGATACATAGGACTTGCTCATTGATTTAATTGAATGAATCCTTGGTGCTAGAAGCATTATTCATCTCTAGACTAATGCCTTTTTTTTTTTTTTATTTGAGGGTAATTCTCTGTTAAGAATGAATGTCTTTTTTTTTTCTTTTTATAAAGTGAAATAAAAGGAGTCTAAATTAGTTTAGACTTACAATTATTTCAAGAAGAGGTTTTCTATTGAGTTGATATTTTTGTGTTTCTATACAAATATTACAAGGATTGATCTTGAAATCTTTGAAATCTTTAGTTATAGAGTAGTTTCGATGTTTATTTTTTATTAAGTACAATAAAAATTCAGCACCAATTTTTTTTTTTCACTTTTACTCATCCTTGGTTCAACTTCATCATTTTTCAATTTATTTTGTTTTCCTCTTACTCCTAAAAAATATTAACAATTATCTTAGTCCTCACATTTTAGATATTTTTTTCATATATATTACAGGGAGATGATAGGGATAAAACTAGAAAAAAAAGGTTACCACCTAATTCTATGATAACTAGAAAACCCTAATTAGTTTTTAGAGGTTCTAGATAAAAGACTAATTATATAATAAAAAAAGATAATAATTATTTAAACTAGATATGTATTCAATGAAAAATTATATTTATCAGCTTATATGCTTATAATTTATCTAAACTAGGTATGTGTTTATACTAGAAGACTATTAAAATCTAGGATAATGATTTAAAACATTGGCCTAGCAATAAAACTTAACCATAATTATTAAAATATGACCATTAAACCTAAGAAGATGACAATATTAATTAGGTTTTGGTTTATTTTATTTAATGATATTTCAAAAAAAAAAAACGCTTGATGGCCATAACACACACATGCTCAAGTTATGTTGTTCTAGCTCAAATTTACTCTTAAAAAAAATATTATTTAACCTGGCATAGAAAAACAACTAAATAAATATTCACACATATTCAACATTAAGATTTATAAATATTTATAAGCCAAAGTCCAAAATAATATATACAAACTTCTATTACACATTTCAACGAGCATATCCATGTTCACACACACAATAATAATAATAAAAAAAAACTGAAAAAAGAATGTAACAATTTTTTAAATTTTTTGAATCTACGAATTCGCAAGAAAATGGATTGCCTCGCATCTTTATGCGAGGCAAATCCCATCACAGTATCTAGTTATGGAAATTGCATGGCTAATTAGGACCTATCCTGGAAGCTACAAGGAATATTCAAGACCTACTCTGCTGGTCACTTTGAAGATTTCTTGGCACTCGGTTGCGTAACAAAAACAACATTTTAATCAAGAGCTGCACCTCAAATTCATCAACGTCAAAATCCAAAGTAATTTATCTTTCTGGAGTGGCTTGTGCTGCAAATTGAAATGCGTTGTTCTGTTCTTGACTGCCAAGAAAACTGTTTGTCGTCAACGTCACACTCCTGTTGAGAGTGTGTTTGGCTTGGAAGTGTAATATTTTTTTTTAAAGGAAAATATTTTTAAAGTATAAACCTCTCCTAAAAATTAAACAAACATACTTTTTATGTGAATTTTAAAAAACAAAACTAAAAAAAAAAATTACCGTCCATCCAAAACACACACAATCTATTAGTCAATTGATCTAGATAAAAAAAATAAGTCCATATTGTTGACTTTTGAGCTTTTATAATTTTTTTATCTTGAACAGCTTAATGGTCTTTTTGTCCAAGGACAAGATATGCAAACAAATAAAATAACAAAGAAAGACCGAGTAAAGTAATCTAGATTGGAACAAGTAAAATAGAATTAATCTTAAGACAATTTTTCTTTTAATGAAACGATCAGCTTTGAAATCCGAAACTCTTAATTGAAAATTTCGTGTGCAAATAAAAAAATGGTTGGGCGTCACGTAGGTGAAGACTGCTATAACTTAGTTTGATTTAGAAAAGGATTTAAAATAGAATTATGAAACTTATCTTCTACTCGGAGCATCTAGAAATATTTTTAAATATTGTTAAATCAATTTATTATGTTTTTTAAAGATATTTTCAAGGTAGAAAAAAGAAAATAATACCAATTTTTAACTCATTTTATTATATAAAATTATTTAACATAAAAATTAATTATTTTAATAATCAAAATCATTTTTAACAAAAACATTATTTATATTGGAATTCAGCAATCTCCTCTTTCTTTATAGTAAAAAAAAAGATTAAAAAAATAACAAATTTTAATACCAAAATTAAATTTTTAAATATTATCCTTTAAAATTAACTTTAATTCAACTTTTATTTAAGATGCAAGTCTTGAACTAGGGAATATGTTTGGGGTCTTCTAAATATACTTGTATGTATTCAGGAGTAGCCGTGGAAAAAGGGAACAACAATGGGAAGAAGAAAGCAGGGATAATTGCCAGCACCGTTGTATTTGGCATGGGCATGCTAATGTTGGGAATGATCTTTTGCATACGGAGGAAGAAATTTAGAATGAATGATAACTTCAAGGATGTAAGGAAAGAAGACATGGAGTTACCGATATTTTATTTGAGCGCCGTTGCAAATGCCACTGGTAATTTTTCAAGCAGAAACAAGCTGGGAGAAGGTGGTTTTGGACCAGTATATAAGGTAAAAAAAAGTCACCTACCTGTTCAAACCATCATCTAACATGAAACTAACTGAAGAATGTTGATGATAACTTAGGGAATATTGGCAGAAGGACAAGAAATAGCAGTGAAAAGACTTTCGAAGAGTTCTGGTCAAGGATTGAACGAGTTAAAAAATGAAGTTATATTAATAGCTAAACTTCAACACCGCAATCTCGTAAAGCTTCTTGGGTGCTGCATCCATGAAGATGAAAAAATGTTAATATATGAATACATGCCTAACAAAAGTTTGGACTTCTTTATTTTTGGTGAGCACATGGCTGAATCAACAGCACTTTGTTTTTGATCTGTTATCATCTATATTTTTATTTCTGTAAGAATTGAAGTTATTTGACTAACATGGATAGAAATTGATCAGACCAGACAAGAAGAAAATTAATGGATTGGAGCAAGTGCATGAACATTATTGTTGGAATTGCTCGAGGGCTTCTTTATCTCCACCAAGACTCCAGGCTGAGAATAATCCATAGAGATATCAAAGCCAGCAACATTTTACTAGATAATGAGCTAAACCCAAAAATTTCAGACTTTGGCCTGGCTAGAATGTTTCGTGGAGATCAAACGGAGGCCAATACTCATAGGGTGGTTGGAACATAGTAAGTGTCCATAATCTAGCCTTGAAGATTTTCCTTTGTGTTCTAAGATTTCTGTTTTTTATTATTATTAATGTTCTTCAGTGGCTACATGTCTCCTGAGTATGCATCAAATGGACACCTTTCTGTGAAAACCGATGTCTTTAGCTTTGGTGTCCTAGTCCTGGAGATAGTGAGTGGAAACAAAAACCGGGGATTTCGTCACCCGGACCAGAACCTCAACCTTCTTGGGCATGTAAGCTTCCATTGATACATGTAAATATATATTCTTTATTAACCGAGAGGTGATATTATACTGCTCAGTTTCTTTCAGACTCGTCAAAAGGCATGCCATGGTACCTTAGTTACATCAAGGATGCTTCTGCAGTTAATAAAAGATACTGCTTTTTTTCTTTTCCTTAGGCATGGATACTTTGGATTAAAGGGACACCCTTGGAATTGATCGATGAATGCTTGGCCAACTCTAGCAATGTGTCTGAAGTGCTAAGATGCATTCATGTGGCTTTATTATGTGTGCAACAACGACCCGAAGACAGGCCAAACATGCCGACTATTGTTCAAATATTAGGCAATGAGAATCCATTGCCTCAGCCTAAACAGCCTGGATTTTTCATCGGAAGAAACCCACTTGAGCAGGATACCTCATCTAGCCGGAACAATGTTTACTCAGCAAATGAAGCTAGTTTGACATCACTAGAGGCACGGTAACTCGTCACTTGAAAATTCAAGTAAAAGAGAGAGATAAGACTAAGTCAATCAATAAGATTTCATGGTTTCAGAAATTCTATTTGCTGATATCCAATCTTGTTTTCTACCGGTTCTACCATTCCAAAATGGCATCATAGAGCTATATATATCTTAAGAGAATAATCAGTTCATCAATACCAGCCAAGCTGGCCACTCCTGCTTGCGATGGATCAGACATGATAACTTCCTGGTTTGTGTAAGCTTCATTTTCATGGTAGGCTTTACTCATTTTGTTCCTCTTTTCCCTTCATTGTGACTTGTGCTACATGAATTTTTATAATAATTAGCCTCTTGGTATTAATTGTTTATTTATTATTTTATCTTCATCCATTCTCAACAATGAGCACCTTCCTCTAGATTTTGTCGGACGACACATACTGTTGTGTTTTGCAATTTTATTGAAACAGTCAAGTCAATCGTTATTAGGTTATCATATACTACAATGAAATTATGATTATTGTGAATCTTTTTCTTGCCTGCCTGTTTATTTTAACCTTCCGTTTTGTCTTTGCTCTGCTTTCCACCTCTGCTCTGAACAATACATGAAAATGGTGTTTCAGTGCATTAGCTATTAACAAGAACAGCAAGCAGCATCACTTCCAATACGCTAAGATAGCTTTGATTCATGATAAGTTCACAGGTCATTTGAAAAAAGCTTAACAATCTCTAATGCCATAAATAAATAGTTTTGGATGATGCCTCCGTTTCAACCTCAACAATCAAGTGCATCAACTGGTCTAACTGTGTATATATACTAAGCTGAAGCTTTGTTATGCTCATTGTGGATGTCTTTGATGCGAAACTATTGAAACTTCTTGAAATTGGACTTTTCTGTCTTCAATAGATGGATCTTATGGTCACTGAAAAAAAGGTGGCCAATTTTTACCGAAGCTACTTGGAGTCAATATTTTGAGTCTGTAAGGAAGAAAAGCATTTCTCATGTCATTTCCTGAAAAATCTCTTCCCATTTGACTAGTAACTTCTTCTAATAACAAAACATCTTTCTTTGTGATCAAACGTGAACACATATGAAAACTCTCTTGAATGGGAACTTTTTCAGTGCTGTTTGCATGATCTTTCTTGTTCTTTATCTTAAAGCATAATCTACCCAAGCCATAGGCGGAGGAATGTAGAAGACTGAGGTGGGCTGTAGCCTATGTAGAAAAATAAATCAGTATTTACAATTTTAATTTATATATGATAAATGTAATGCAGTAATTAATAAGTTTTAAAAAACAATTTAGTGCTCTAATGGCTTTAAATTAATTTTTTCTAAATGTATTCTCATTAAAAAAAACTCTGAGCTAACATTAATATTCCCATATAATATTATTTAGAATTGTAAAACAATTCTTAGTAAATAACCAAAACACAAAACTTAGTAAAAATCTAATCAAAATATTGATTTTTATTATTATTTTTTTATATAAATAATCTATCTTCTTTCCAATAAATTGATAAAAATATCTTAATGAAAAAATAATAAAATTTTATTCTTTCCTTTATCTTTAGTATTTTAAAAAATATAAATTTATTTTGGATTTCACTTAAATAGACTAAAAGATTTTAGTCAATATATATTATGGTATTAAAAGAAAGATGTTATTAAATATATTAATCTTAATTTGATTAAAATTTAAAAAATTAACCAATTTTCTCGTGACATTCATTAACTAAATCTTGTTAATATATTTATTAAAATTTAATTATTTTATACAGTAATTTATGAGCTTTTACAATAAATTATCTTATAAAATATGAAAGACAAATATTAATCAGGAAGATAAAATTATTATTAGCAAATAACCTAAATAAGATACTAGTGAAATCCTAATTAAGAAAATTGAATATTTTTCATTAAGTTTAGATATATAAATAGTCTATCTTTTATTAGATAAAAAGAAAATAGTCTTTTTAAAAAAGATAGAGAATTACTACTTGTGAAATTGAAAATTGATTTAATTATATGCCGGATTTGATTTTCTCCTTTCATTCATATGTATAATCTATTTACACATAATATGAGATTGATATACCACATATAAATGCTCCGTATAAAAAAACTACAGGTCATTTATATTAATAATAAAAACTAGTGATAGTTTATCAACATTATTATTATAATATATTTAACTCAATAATAGATTTTTAGTATGAATAATTAAATTTTAGATTCAATGATGGGATAGTGAAACTCCTTGTACTTAGCTATGCTTTAGAACCTAAGAACAACTTTAAATCATTTAAATTTGATGTTATTTATAAGTTTGCTAAAAAAATTTATCATGAAGATTTTAATGAACAGGAAATGTATTATTTAAGATCTCGGATAAAATATTATCAAATTGATGTGATTCATCATAAGAACTTTTAAAATATCTCTATTATTTCTGAATTATATAGAGAATTAATTAAAATAAATAAGTCACAGCACTATCATTTGATTGACAAGTTGATTCATTTTATTTTGACTTTATTTATTTTCATTGCCACCATAAAATGAGTATTTTCGGCAATAAAACATGTTAATTTACATAAATATGAGTTTTTAGCATATTTTATGATAATTTACATTGAACGAGATCTTGCTGAAAATATTAATTCAGATTCGATCATTAATAAATTTTATTTTACAAAATATGAAAGGGTGCAACTTCAACAGTGTAATTTATTTTTATTTTTTTAATTTTATATACTTTAAATTTGAATTAAAACTTTATTATTTATTTGAAGAATTTATATATATAAATTAATAATTGATATTATAAAATAATATATATATATATATATATATCTGTTTGATAGCCCAGGATAGAAAAAATCCCTGGCTACGCCCTTGCTTATATGCATATAATTTATCTAAACTGGTGTGTGTTTATAGTAGAAGACTACTAAAACCCAAAATAATGATTTAAGACATGGGTCTTGCAGTAAAACTTAACCATGACTATTGAAATACGAGCGTTGAACTTAAGACGATGATAATATTAATTAAACTTTAATATATTTTATTTAATGATATTAAAAAAAAACTTGAAGGCCACCATTCACTCATAAAAAGAAAAAAAGACATATTATTTGATCTAGAAAAACAACTAAACAAACGTCCAGACGTTCAACATGAAGATTTAATAAATAATAAATATAGCCATGTAAATTATACTTACAAACCAAAGTCCAAAATAATAAAAACAAAACTTCTATTACACATTTCAACTCACATATCCATATTCACACATTCAACAAAAAAAAAACGGTGGAAATTTGTTTAATTAATATGATTTGAATAAAATATAGAGGGATAATAAATTAATCTTAAAAAACTTTTGGTTTTATTTCTTAAATAACCCTTGTTTTTCTGGATTTAATTTTTTATTTAAGATAGCAAATTAATATTAATAATGGTGAGAATTAATTCTTATTCATTTTTTATTTTTTTAGCTTTCAAAGTTCATTATAAAAAAGGAATGAAGAAAGAGTTTTCAACCTGAATTTTTCATGTTTTTACATACTCTTATCCACTTCACATTTTAATGTTTGTTTCTCATTTTAAGTTTTTGTTTTCCTTTTAAATCTAGATCTTAGGTTTATCTGATTGAGAGATATTTGAGTGTTATATTCTTTGATTCAAATATCTTATTTAGAAATATATCTAAACTAAGATGGTGATGCTGGAATCTTGAAAGACATGTTGCAAACATTCAAGTTATATAAGTGGTGAATAATAGAACTTTAAAAACAAATAATTCATCCTTAAGAACAACAAAAAATTTATTACCTTAAAGTATTTTAACAAGTATTCTTTTTTATATTAATTTAAACATAAATATTTTTTGCTACTAGTATGCATGTTAAAACTTTGAATAATATCAATTACAAGTTTGATTATTTCAAGAACTTGTCTTAAATGATTAATATGTTCACCTAATCTTTTGCTATAAATCAAGTTATCATCAAAATAGACAACAATAAATTTTTCAATAAAAAATCTCAACACATGATTCTCGTGAATGTACTAAAGGCATTAGTCAAACCAAAGACATTATTTACCACTTATACAATCCATATTTAATTTTAAATGTTGTCTTCCATTCATCTTTTTATTTCATTTTAATTCAATGATAACCACTTTTGAAATGATCTAGCTGACCCTATATTAGCAGATGGAGTTTGTTTGGTTTAAAACATCGTGGTGCCAAAAGAGTTTAGAGTGCCAGACTTCATCACATATACTAGAATAGAATAGCCAAACACTCATCTTCGATCATACTATAACAAGATGGATGAAGTTATTCATAATGACAAAATGCTAATTTATTTCTTTCAGAATAGTCTCATAAGATCTGCCTTTAGTTGGTACATGAGACTACATAGTACCAAGATTAAGAAATGAAAGGATTTGGTAGACGCCTTCTTCAAGCAATATAAATTCAATTTGAAAACTTTTTCTAACAAACCCAATCTAATGACCAAGGAGAAGGGAAACCAAGAGTCTATGAAAGCATATGCACAAAGATGGCAAGGTAAGCCAATACATTTCCATCCTCCGCTAATAGAAATAATGTTGATGTTCACGAACATCTTCAAATCCCCATATTATAAGCATATAATTGGAAGCTCAGCTTAACAATTATGTGATACTATGAGAATTATAGAAAGAATTGAACAAGCTATCAAAAAAAAAAATTAGAGGTCCTATCATGGGTTCTAGAAATATGATGAGAGATGAATCAGAAGATGGCTCTCAGGTGGGAAATATTAGTTATATGGTCTAGCCAAGTCTCATTCTAGCATCAACTGCTCAAGAGTCTTTGTCAAAGATTGACATACATTTGCCACTCGAGTTTGTCTACCAACATTTGTCAAACTTCGGACTTGTTGCCTTGACTCCATCAAATCTCATACAATTATTGTTTTCTAGGTGGTATAATCTAGATGTGAGATGTGAATATCATGATGGAGTCCCGGGCCATTCGATTGAAAATTGTAAAAATTTAAAGTATCACATCTGGAAGTTGATGAGCAAAGGACATATTGAGTTTATGAAGAATAGTGATACCTACCACACAATCACCTCATCCCTATCTTCAGCAATGACCAGTAACTTGTAAAATGATGTCGAGGCATAGATAATATAAAGTTAGCTAGAGAATGAGCATTGTATTTTGCTTCAATATGTTTTCTATATGTCATGACTCCTTCATGTATTTTCAATGTATTGTATTTTATTTTTACACTTCCTACATGGACACCTAATATTGCATCCACTAAAATTTCTCAGAAAAGACGTTGTAAAATTAATAAAACTCTGAACCCTATAACAATAATTTATCCTCCACAATGTTTGTGGTGAATCTCGATACATGCATGCATGATCATTCATGACTTCTATCGAACCTCTACAAAATAACGATGACAACATGTATTAATTAACTATGTTAAGTAAATAAATTTGCAAAAATATTAATTATGTTTTCCATGTGTCATGACTCCATCATGTATTTTCAATGTATTGTGCTTTATTTTTATACTTCTTGCACGGACACCTAATATCGCATCCACTAACATTTCTCGAAATAGATGTTTCAAAATTAATAAAACCCTGAACCCCATTACAATAATTCATCCTCCATAATTCTTGTAGCAAATCTTGATATATCCATGCATGATCATTTATGATTTCTATCGAACCTCTATAAAATAACGATGACAATATGTATTAATTAACTATGTTAAGTAAATAAATTTGCAAAAATATCAGTTTAACTCTAGATTATCCAACAAACTAATTAAAACTTCTCTTAAATATTCAGTATCAATTATCAACATCCATACAAATTTATACACATAAATTTATGAAAATTACAACTCCGTAATAGCATTGATAAAAATTAAAATGGACCCATTAAATAGTCTATCATTTATTTCATCACAACACATCTAATTCGATAATTTGATAGAAATTTAAAAACTTTACAAACAAATACAATTTTACAAAATCTAAAACAAACCAATAACAAGCAGAAAATTATATATTCATACTACAAGTTTGTTTGAGAAATAACAATAAAACATGTACATACACTAATGAAATACATATACTAAAAAACCCATTAAATGATAATAAAATTGACATTTTAATGTTAAAATTAAGAAAGATAGATTGACTTACAAAAAATGACAAAATCCATAATAAATCAGAACACAGATATTATGACTACAAAAAAGAAAGAAATATTATTTGTATTGAGAAGTGAGGGATGTTTTGGGGGTGGTTACTTACAGTTTGGGAGGGGAGAGTTTGTTTAGATGTAGGGGTGAGGAAGAAGAAGGAGAAATAGGGGAGGGAAGAGTCAGTAGCATGGGTGATATATTAACTTTTACCGATGGAATCACCGACGAAACTATTCTGTCAGTGATTCCATCAGCACTTCTGTTGGTGAATAGGTCACGTCATTATACTGAGATCCCGGTTTGAATACCTTTGTAATTCTATCGGTAAAATTGCACCCAAAAACTTCCACGTTATCACATTATGTTTTTTCAAAATTAAATAAATTTTGTCTGGAATTTTGTCGATGCATATTGACAATATTATTCCATCGGTGTATACCGATAAAATTCCAGATGGAATTAGTCTGTTGGTATCTACCTGAAGAATTACATCCGTCGGTAAATATCACCACAAATTACCGACAGAAACATTATGTCAATAATTCTGTTGGTTTTAGAAGAATTTCTAGTAGTGTCATTTTTCTTATGATTTTCTTGAAATAAAGACATTCTTCTTTCGAATGGTATTTTGACAAAATATTTTGATCAAACTCCAACATGCAAGGTTAAGGCTACCCAATCCTGAAAAATTAAAAAAGTTAAGGTTACCCGTCGGTAAATATCACCACAAGTTTTGATTTTTGTTAAAATGGCATAAGATGACCAAAGAAATTTTGAACTCACATACAAAATTGAACCTTGTATCATGGAGCTAATTTTTAATGGTATGCATATTAACTTGTAGTGGATTCGGTAATTATGAACTTACAAATCATGGTTCTTTGCAAGTTCAAATCATTATATTGGACAATATCAAAATTTATCGGTTCTAACTAACCTTACATGAAATAAAAAAATATCATCTTTATTTATTCCTTTCAGAATTTGTAAACTATAAATCTTTGCAATCTCAAACTAGGTAAGGATAGATGCATATCATCTAACCTCAAAACATTGAATAAATATTTTTAGATTTTTCATGAAAAAATCCTCAATGACATTTAGTAAAATTTTGATGAATCTGAGTTGACAAATAAATAATTTTTTGAGCTATAATAGCAAGAAATCTTAGTTAAACCCTGTAATCAGGAAGCACCAACAAATTCAACCTTGTCATCAGAAAATCCAGTTAACCCTGTCATCAGGAAAGACTAATGTCAACATTGCAATCAAAAAAGTTCAGGAAAAGCTTGAGCAACCCCAATCATCATAAAAAAGAGAAAAGGATGAACCCTACCATCAGGAATTCTAATTGTTCATCCTTATGATTAGGGAGAAAAGGGAGAAAACCTCTACTATTATAAAATTCTCAAAAAAATAAAAAAGTTTAAATCTTATCATCAAGAAGGGTCTTTATATTATAAAATATTAGGTTTACATATACAATAATTTAAATACATATAATAAGATAATAAATTACAAAATTCTACCTCATACAAGAAGTATAGAGTATCATCAATGAAATCACTATTCTAATAGTAAATATAAGGGAACTGGAATTCATAGTAGTGTAGATGATCAATTTTAGCATGTAATTATACCTTATATATAATTCACTTCATATGAATTACTTCTGAATGTTTTGTGTTTCTTTACTATAAACTTCATCATTTTGTCCAACTCCACCTTACATAATTAGTTCTTTCCAGCATGACCATCCTTCTTTTATTATAACATTTCCTTCTCTCTTTTTTGTAATCCTTTCCAAAAATACTAACAAAAATATATTTTTAAATAAAATGAAGAAGTGCCAAACACATGCATAATACTCCAATAATATATGCTCTATTGACTATGAGTCCAACCTCATATGTCCCAATTGATTTTTTAGAAAAACATCCCAATTAGAATCTAAAATTATTTTAAGCCATTTCTATTCTTTGTCAGGTACAATATCACCTTTTTTCATAATTTTAATATGCATTTAGGATATAATTTCACGTTCCTACTACATTATGCATCCAATCTAAATCTTTTTTTTTTTTTATTTTCTTTTTACCACATATCAACTAAAGCATCATATATATATAACCCTTTTAATTTTCACACTCCTAATTAATTTCCTAACATCACAATATCTTTAATAACCTCAAGCATTTACACAATCTACCAATTCTTATAATTTCACATTTTCAAACATAATCCAAGATTCTAAATATTTGTCTTCACATGAATCATATCCATGATAAAAACCTTTCATTTATCTTACCAATAACATTTAAGTATAATAATATCATTTAAAATACAACACATTATAATTTTATATTCATAATAATATGACTTGTAGAGGATAGATCCATGAACCTATATTCATCTATAAATATATTATGATTTTATACTAATTTTATTATTATTATTATTATTATTATTATTATTGTTACGATCTTATTACTATTTATGATGTGTAGCCATTCCAATTAAATGAAAAAGGACAGAATATTTATGATGTAGGGCCATCAATCATCACACCTTTTGTGAAAATCAGACTGTAAGGTACAGAGATGCATTATGCCCCACCACGCTTTTGGATGGGATTCATGCATTTTTACGTCAGGAGATACCCAGTAAGAAGGCATCATATAACACCTCTTTTTTTTACTACTTTCTATATTTTCATTTTCTCCATTTAAATTACATCACCAAAAATCGACCAAATCATTTCACATCGTAACAAATCTCAAACAATTACAACATCACCAAAACATCAAAAATCAATGCGGTCCAATCCAATTTCTACATTTTCTTCATTTGCATACATGCCAACAATAATTAACCTTTAGTAATTCACATTATGGTATAATGGATGGCTTTAAAATCTCAATTTCCTCTAATATGGTTTTTAATTTCTTCAATTATTTTCTTAATCATGTAATTCAACCAACAATTAACTAATAATTAACATCATTTCATAATTTCATTCACATAATACATAAACCCCAAATTTTACAATTTGAGGATTTTCAATTCCCCATCAATATTAATCAAGAATAAAAATGGATTTAAATGAACGAGAACCTCTTCCCACAACTGGTTCATCATATCAAGGAAGCCTTTTAAATTCAATTCTAAAGATTTCTCCCTTTTCTTCTAATTTGATCAACTTCTCTCTATATCCCCCAACTCCAAAATCTCTCTCTCTCTCTCTCTCTCACACACACACACACACACACAATTCTCTGCTTTTTTTTTTTTTTTAGTTTCTTTCTAGGATTTCATGTAACTTACACTCTTCCCATAATTAAATTAAGAGAAAATAGAGGAATTTCAGGACAAGAAGAACAAAATTTTCCCAATTCTTTCTCTTGATTCGCGAAAACACAATATCTTGAAAAGCCAGACTTGTGGTTTGGGTTTTTCTTCATATAGCTTTCATGTGACCTGGCTTTATAGATACGTAAAACAAAACAATAAAAGCTAGACGATTTTGGACGACGCAGTTGCTTTCAAGTGGGCAGCGGTTACCGGAGTACTAAGGGCGCGCAGCAGCAATTTTATCATGCTAAGGCCTTACTAGATTTTTAACCCGCGGGTGGGGTTATTTTTTTTTAACAAAATAAAATATTTAAATATTACTAATGTTTTTTTGAAAAAAAATTTAAATCAAGTTGGGGTTAATTTGATTTGATCCAGTTGACTTTGTAAGTCCAAAAATAATATAAATGACTTGTAAAAACATAATTTGATTAAAAAAAATTTAAAATAATATTTTTTTAATATTAAAATAACAACATATTAGAATAACTTGAGTCAACTCGGATTAATATATCAAATCCGTGACCAGAGGTATGAGACTATGATAACTCTATATAAAATAAATAATAAATTTTATAAAGTCTAATTTTCAATCAATAATGTTGAATGATGAAATTGAAAAAAAAAATAATTAAAAGAAAAGACCTAAAAAAATGACCTAAGTTAACCTGTTAAACTCACAATTCGGATTATAAAACTAAGATAACATTGTAGAAAAAAAATTAAAAAAATTATGAAGTTTAATTCCCAATCAATTCAATGTTGAAGGATGAAACTAAAAAAAATCAATTAAAAAAAAACATAAACCCCAATCAAACCGCTAAATCAATTATCCGAATCATAAGACTGAGATAACCTTAGAGAGAAAAAAAACAAATTATTTAGTTTAACGCAATTTAACTTGTCAAATTCATGATTCTAGTTATGAGACTGAGATAACTTCATAAAAAAAAAATGAAAACAAATTATGAAACTTAATTCTCAATCAATCCTATGAGACCTATGTTGAACAATGAAATTTATATAAATTTTTATTAAAAAATAACACAAAAAATAAGCCAAATCAATATAGATTAATTCGTTAAGTACTATTCATAGGTTAGAAGGTCAAGATAATCTCATAAAAATCAAATCAAAATAAATTATTAAACATAATTTTTAATTAAATATATTATTAAATAATAAAATTAAAAAAATTAATTTTAAAAAAAATTAAATTAACTGAATTAATCTATTTGCCGTAATTATAGCATGCTTTCTCCTTGAATCTATGAATTTTATTGTTTGATTTATTATTCGGTTATTATAATTTTAATGCAACTTTCATTAAATTACCTAAGATATTAAATTTAATTAAAATTTTATATTTATGATAAATCATATCTAGTTAAACTGAACGCTAGAACTTTCAACCATCATTTATGACAAAAATGTGTGTTGCAGTGTTGGACTTTGAGTCTTTTGAATCACAACAGGAGAGAAGTTAGATCCTTGTGTCATTTCCGTTTCAGAAAAGCTCCGGTGAGAAACTCCGCAGTACCTAATCTTGTCTCTTACCAATCAACCGGTAAATTAATACCAAAACGTTAGGTATGCTGTAATCAGAAGTGATTAATGTGTAAAGCTCTCTTCAATGGGAAGATTTTTAGTGATTTTTGTATGCTGTTTCTTATTCTTCATCTTAACCAACTCCACCACACCGGCTATCAATCCAAGACACTCCATAAGAGATGGTGAGACTCTACTTTCAGATGGCGGAAGCTTCGAATTAGGATTTTTCAGTCCTGCAAATTCGACAAACCGATACTTGGGTTTATGGTTTACGAAGTCTCCTCAGACGGTTTTTTGGGTAGCGAATAGAGAAAATCCACTTCCCAATAGTTTGGGAGTCCTGAATATCACAAGCGAAGGGATACTTATCATATACAGTAGCACGAAAGATATTGTTTGGTCATCGAATTTGTCAAGAACTGCAGAGAATCCAGTCGCAGAGCTCTTGGAGTCAGGAAATCTTGTTGTAAGAGAAGAAAATGATAGCAAACCTGCCAACTTTCTGTGGCAGAGTTTTGACTATCCTAGTGACACCTTGCTGCCAGGAATGAAACTGGGAATCAACTTCGTAACTCAGCTTGAAAGCTTTCTGTCATCCTGGAAGAGCTCAGAAGATCCTGCTCGAGGTGAATTTTCTTTCCTTCTAGATCCTAACGGGTATCCGCAGCTTGTCTTGAAGAAGGGGAATAAAACACAAGTTAGAATTGGGTCATGGAATGGCTTACGTTTTGCTGCAGAAATAATTACGAAACCTGATTCAATTTCAACAGATGAATTTGTGCTCAACGAGAAGGAGGGATATTTCGTTTTTGGGATCACAAGCTTAGGTTTTCCGAGGCTTACACTAGCTCCATGGGGCATTCCACAGCGCTCAATATGGAATGATCGAACACATCAATGGCAGTATGTTGAAATTGCCCAGCATGATATATGTGAAAACTATTCTATTTGCGGTCCAAATGCATACTGCCAGTTCAATAATTCTCCTATATGCGCATGCCTGGATGGATTCATGCCTAAGTCTCCACGAGATTGGAAGTTGCCAAATTGGTCAGGTGGGTGTGTTCGAAGGACTCCTTGCAGTGACAAAGATCGCTTTCAAAATTATTCACGGATGAAATTGCCTGACACATCTTCTTCCTGGTATAATAAAAGCACTGGTCTCGGGGAATGTAAGGGAATATGTTTGAAGAACTGCTCCTGCACTGCATATGCAAATTTAGATATCAGAGGAGGTGGAAGTGGCTGCCTGATTTGGTTTGGTAGCCTCATTGATACAAGAAGGTCAAATGGGGATGGACAAGACCTTTATGTCAGGATTGCGGTTTCAGAATTAGGTATGCCTTTTATTAATGCGAATGAATACTGATTTTTTAATAGTCTCCATTGTTATTCCTAAGCCAGAGAAAACACTTCACTTCATAGGAAGCATTTAAAAAGGTATAGACTTGGTTTCCCCTACAGTATTTTGAGCACCTTTAGGTTGATTTTTGACATATGAATCTTTTTTATAGAAGTTAAAAGATAATAAATAAACATATAACACAAAAATTTAATGAGCAAAAGTGCTTACAATGTGAACTTCAAATTCCCAGCTTTATTTTCTCTAAAAATAATATTGATAAAGTTTCCATCCTCAAAAAGTTTACAAAATCTTAAATAACTCTACCTCAACTACAAAACAAAATAAATATTTAAAAATATAAATGAAATAATCATAAAATATAAAATAATGCATGAAATCCGAATAAAACAAGAAAAATAACATAATTGGTCTAAATTAGGGCCCAGGGCAAGATTTTGGATACTTAAAAATGCATTGGTTTGCCTAGCATCGTAGGGCAATTATAGGAAAAATAGCCTCCAAAACTTCTGTAAATATAATATTTGAGACAGATCTAACAGCCAAATAAAAAATTATAGCCTTTTAAGCTGTTATTCTAGTCTGGAGTGATCAGTCCTCTTCTTAGGCCTAAACTTGTTTCCCTAGTTCATAAATATATCTTCTAGACCATCCACATAATTTTCCTAAGATAGATCCTAATCTAAATATGGCATATCCATATTTAACTACTCATAATCACTTATTATCTCAAGTATAGCTGTATCATTCTCCCATGTTAAAGAGAACCCGTTCTCAAATTCTATTTCTCCTCCAAATAAGATGTTAAATGTTTGGACATTGAAGACATTAGAAGTTTTTGAGTGATTAGGAGGACAAATCCTATAAGCATTATCATTTATCTTCTACAATACCTCATATGGGCCTATCTTCCTTTCTTTCAACTTTTTGTCCTCACCTATTAGAAACTTGTCACGTGTAAAGACTTCTCATACCACATCACCAACCTCAAACACCACTCTTCTTCAATGAGTAACAAATCAGGCATTATACTTGGCATTGTTGTCATTAATTGTTTGTTTGACTTCCTCATATATGTTATGCAAGTAATCTACCATATCTGTGACTTATAAATTTAGTTGTCTAATAAGGGGAATAAAAATTATCTCCAATAATCTAGAAAGATCTTATCCATAGACTATCTCAAAATAAATCAATTGGGTGGTTCAATTCTAAGACCTATTATAAGTGAACTACACATGATATAATGTAATATCCTATTATTTCAACTTATCTTCGATTAAGTTTTTATAGTAAGTTGTCAAGATTATGATTAGCCACCTTTGTTTAAGAATGATAAACACCGTTAAAGTTCTACTAACTACCCATCCTTCCTCATAAGTTCTTTTAGAAATTACTCATGAACTTTACATCTCTATTCAAATTGATGGATTTAGAAATGTCATGCAAACAAACCACTTTATTGAAGTAAAGTTGGGCTACCCAAGATCCATCCATGGTCTTGAGGGGCCATATTCGAGAATTGATTGCGATCATATTAAAGGGTAAGGCATTTGCTTGGTGGGAGCAATTAAAGAAAACACAAAAGAGATGAGAGAAAACTAGAATCAATGATTAAAACAAGATGAAGAAAAAGATGAGAGTGCATTTCTTTCCTTTTAATTACTTTTAAAATCTATACTAAAGGTTTTACACACTAAAATAAAAAGGTAAATATGTCAATGAGTACATTAATGATTTTTGTTAGCTAGTTTCCAAAAATGATCTAAAAAAACAAAAGAATAGCTGGTGGCAAGGTACTTTAGTGGCATACATAAATCTATCTAGGATTTATTGTGTCTTATAGATGATTTCAGAGGCATATTAGTGGGATTTAATGGTGGAGAAGCAGCAAGTTGCTAGGGATGAAAACATAAACTTCTAGGTATAATAGAATAATAGAAGATATATTAGTGACCTAAGAGAGACCACAAACCAAATTAGGTCAAACCAATAAAATCAATAAGTAACAAGTCAAGGTGGCTTCATTTTTTTCTATTTCAGATGTGGTGAGTTAAGACACCAAATTAGCAAGTATAACAAACTAGAAAGTCGTCTAAGAAAGAATCTACTAATAAAAAAGAAGCCTATGAATTTTGCTAACAACAAAGATGATTTAGACAATGATGGGGATGTTCTGCTTGGACATAGCAGTACAACCCTTCTTATCAGGAAAAATTTGTTAACATCCAAGAGGACTCAAATGAGAATACAAGGTGTAATATTATTTTCTACTTTATATACATCATCAAAGATAAAATTTATTGTTTGATCACAGATAGTGAAAGCTGCAAGAATATGGTATTTATAAAGGCAGTAAAAAAACTTCAACTGGCATTAAAAGTTACCCTAAAAACCAACTAGTATGTGTTAATGCTAACTAGGAAAGAGAAAAAAGTAGATGACAATCTTATGAGGTAAGAGGTGTGCTTGCAAAATTTTAAGGTTCCATGCTGAATGAGTTTCCCCAAAGCTTACCTTCTATAAGATAGATATAATACCAGACTTGATGTTAGGTTCTAGATTACTAAACAACTAGCTTATATATTTTGCCCTAAAAAAACTAAAGAGTTGTGGAAATAAATGGTGGAGAAAAGGTATATGCAAGAAAATATAAGTTATTGTATTGTGCCAGCCTTTTTAGTCCTTATAAAGGATGGGTCATGACATTTGTGTGTAGATAGCCACCCCATCATCTGGATCATAGTAAAATACATGTACCCTATACTACATCTAGATATTCCTAAAAACTTAGGGATTTTGATATGAAAGTTGAAAACCCCAAATTTGTTCTCTTCTCATTCAAGAAGTTATCTCCCCTAAATTCACCTATAATTGTCAGTACTGGCAAGGGACCATGATTACTCTCCTGATCCTGATCACACTCTCATGTTCCCATAAGTCTCTTTCCTCTAGCCTATGAGTTGGTTCTATGATCCACCTTTTCTTGTATTCGATGACAAGCTATTAGACATTCCTTAATTAAAGGAAGGCTCCTCATTCACTTCTTAACCACACTCTACTTCTCAATCTTTTCTCATCATGGTTTGTTAGTGGCACACAACAAGTAAACAAATTCTCTTCCATGGGTTTGCAGCACACAACATGCATTAAATCTTGGATCATTAGTTTTTTATATCAATTGATGTAGGCAGAAGCTAAAGACAGCAAACAAACAAAGAACACAAAAATTTAATGAGTGAAATGGGCTGTAAATGTTAACCCCAAATTTCTTGTTTTATTCTCTCTAAAAATAATATTGATAAAGTCACCCTCTTGATAAGGTTTACAAAACCTTAAATAAGTTAAAAACCCTTTTTCAACTAAAAAATAAAATAAAAATACAAAGAAAATAACCATAAAATCCAAAACAATGCATGAAATCTGAATAAAACAAGGGAAATAACAAAATTGGCCCAAATCGGGGCCTCGAGGCGATATTTTTTATATTTGAAGATTTGGTGGTCTGCGTACCATGATAATTGCTACTACTATAAAAATTTGAGCCCGATTCAATATTTGAATTAAAAATTATGATTTTTTGAAATCATTAGTCTGGTCTTAAGCTTCTTTAATTCCTCTTGAGCCTAGAAATAATTTGTTAGATTATCCATTGTTGAGGATGGATACGCATCTGCTAGTGACATATCAACATCTAACTAAAATCACATGTTATCTTAAGTACAGCTGCATCGCTTTTCATTCATCAAAACTAGAAAGCATCGTTTCTTCTGCTCCATCTTCCCATCTGAACATGCTCTAAAATTTCACTTCTCCTAATTTCCATTTCGAGAATAGCCCTCAGCACCGAAAAAAAAATTATAAGATTTTATTCAACTTCTATTTAAGAAGTGATGTTGAACTAAAGAATGCGTCACTAACAATTCCTCTTTGCTTTCAGAAAATGTTGAGAGAAAAAAACCTGTCGATAAGAAGAAGCGAGCAGTAATAATTGCTAGCTCTGTCGTATTGGTTCTAGGTTTGCTGATACTAGTTGTCTCCTACACAAGGAAAACATATCTCAGAAAAAATGACAACAGCGAAGAGAGGGAACAAGACATGGAGTTACCTATATATGATTTGAACACGATAGCACGTGCCACTAATAATTTCTCTAGCATGAACAAGCTGGGAGAAGGCGGTTTTGGACCAGTATTCAAGGTGAATATAACTCTGCTACTTGTGCAAACAATATGGTAATATTAAACTAAGTTCTGTTGGTTATTTGTGATTTAGGGTACATTGGTAGATGGACAAGAAATAGCAGTGAAAAGGCTCTCCAAAAGTTCTGGGCAAGGAATGGACGAGTTCAAGAATGAAGTTGTGTTAATTGCTAAACTTCAGCACCGCAACCTTGTGAAGCTTCTCGGTTTTTGCATCCATAAAGATGAAAAAATGTTAATCTATGAATACATGCCAAACAAGAGCTTGGACTCCTTTATTTTTGGTTTGAGCCTATACTGATCAATAGATAGCATGTTTTTTTATCATTTACCATTTATCAATTAATGCTTCTATAACAAGTGCTGGTGCTGGACTAACATGGTATAGAAATTGAGCAGATTTAACCAGAAAGAAATTACTGAATTGGACAAGGCGTGTCCACATCGTTGGAGGAATAGCCCGAGGGCTTGTTTATCTTCACCAAGACTCTAGACTGAGGATCATTCATAGAGACATTAAAGCCAGCAACATTTTACTGGATAATGAGCTAAACCCAAAAATTTCAGATTTTGGCCTTGCTCGAATGTTTGGTGGAGATCAAGTGGAGGCCAATACTAATAGGGTAGTTGGGACATAGTAAGTATTCTTAAACTGGCCGCGTTGTATTGCATTTATATGCTTTCAGAACTGAATCTAGCCGATATTATTTTGCAGTGGATATATGTCTCCCGAGTACGCATTAGATGGACACTTCTCTGTGAAATCGGATGTCTTCAGTTTCGGTGTCCTAGTTCTGGAGATCGTGAGTGGAAAGAAAAACAGGGGATTTTGTCACCCAGACCAGAACCTTAACCTTCTTGGACATGTAAGCTTTTGTATAAACATGTTAATATATAATCGTGATGAAGAGAGCTGGTATCAAACTATCCAAAGAGGCACATCCAACAACAAGCCATAGCATTTTCTTCTTGATACTTCTATAGTTAACTGAAAAAAGATATATTCATTGCTGTTATGCTAATCAGAATGATCCATCCACTGATACAACGTGTTGTTTTGGAAGGCATGGATTCTTTGGACCAAAGGAACACCATTGGACCTGATTGATGAAGGTTTGAGTGATTCGCGCAATCTAGCTGAAGTTTTAAGTTGCATTCATGTGGCTTTATTATGTGTGCAACAGCGACTAGAAGATAGACCAACCATGTCGACTGTGGTTGTAATGTTAGGCAGCGAGAATCCATTGCCTCAGCCTAAGCAGCCTGGTTTTTTTATGGAAAAGAATGCATCTGAAAAGGACAGTTCATCAAACAAGCATGAAGCTCATTCATCAAATGAGGCTAGTCTGACATTATTAGAGGCACGGTAGCCTATCGTCGATTGACAATGGAGTTGAAGCTGGAAAATTTCATGCTTTCAGATATGCAGTGACATCTGTTCCTGCTTTCTACCGTCACACCATTCCATGACAGAGTGATTGGAGCTAAATGATTTCAATATTCGTCCTTCATGTCTATAGTTGTTTTGTTTGACAAGTCTTCCTGTATTGCAAAGAGGATTGCACATTTGTTTTTTCGTCTTTTTTTTTTCAGTTCATGCTTTGTCTAGTTAACTGCATGTTATCAGGTCATTATCATATAGGATAACAGAAACCTTGTTGTTGTTGTTGTTGTTGTTGTTATTATTAAATATTTTGGCCTGCCTGTTTATTTTAAGCTTTCCTGTTGATTTGAGTCTTTGCTTTCCTACACTAAAATCGCACCTCAAAGAAGCCTAGTCAAATAAGAAACAGAAAGCCATAAATTGCCCAATTGTTTTTTAATTTTTTCTTTAAAGTGGTCTAGAACCCCTCAAAATCAGTTAACTATTTATCCAAAGGAAATTAGGGCATGGAATACTAGCTCAAAAGACTTCACCGTTGCTTTCGTTTCGTAAAGAATGGAAGAAGAGGAATTTTGTTATTTATGCTTCCAGAAATGTAGTGACATCTGTTCTTGTAATGGTAGCCTAAGCTAGAAATAAATTATTTATTACCTGCCTTATGGTGTTTATAGTTTAATTACAACGTCTTTCTTTAGGTTTATTCAATCACTTATCATCAACAGCATTTAAAATGATAAACAAACAAATATAAACATAACTCTGTCATGAACATACGCAATTGTCCGATAGACACAACTCTTTGTTTTAATCAAACACGACTTTACTTTAAATTCAATTTCTCATTCTCCCATTTTCTCACTTTCATGTAAATGAAAATTATCAAATCAAAATAAACATCGAAGCAGAAATGGGGGATATAGAGAGAATGCTAGTAGAAAGCCTCTACATCACACAGAGTATCTCTTAACTTCGAATCTTACTTTATGAAAATTATCGGATTCCATTAAAAGGTAAACCCAAACCAAATCTTTTTCCATTAAAGATACTGGTTTCTTATGTTTGTTAGTTTGATCTTTATAATTCTCATTTTGTTTAATGATTTGTTTACATTATTACCTCTGCATCTTCTCTATATTCTCAGCTTGAACTTTCACATCATAACTAAATTTGTAGTCAACAGGAATTGGAGCTAAATCCATGTTCGCTGGGGAGATATGTATGGATTCCAACATTATAGGAAATCTGTGTATTTTCTTGTAAAAATTATTGTTCGACTTAGAATAAAATTCTAAGTAGAATAGGTTTTCTCACTATACAGTATATATAATTGCTAAACAGATGAATAATACAAGAAGCAAATGTTAGGTTGGTTGCTATTTTATATGCAACAAATGGATGACACCAACCATTGACTATTGACAGCTACTATTGTTGAATGAGTTAGAGTTGGTGGCCACCAATATTGACAACAAAGCAAGAAGAATCTTCATGAATGCTTATAAATAGAGGCATGTGTGAGAGAACAAAATATGAGAGAGGAAATAAAGCTAAAGAGGTGAGAAATGGAGGAGAGAGTATGCTATCAAGGGCAGCAAGCAATAACTACCATCGCACCAAGCAGTAGCTACCATTGCAGCACTGCAAAGAGAGAAATAGAGTGAGGTTGAGAGTTGTCAAAGAGGGGATGATTCCTCCTCCTCTATTGTTGTAAATCTTGTATTCTCCCTACATAATGCAATGGCTTCCCTCGTGGATGTAAGCAGTTTGTCGAACCACATTAAATATTGTGTCAGTGTGTTTGGCCTCTAATGAGCAAATATCAGAACATCACCGGTCGTATTTCCCCATAATTGGTATCAGAGCACATGGTTCAAAGTGGTGTTTGATTTTGCTCAAAAATGAAAGTTGTCAAAATTGTGTTTTGACCATACCACTGTGTAGAGGAGAAAGAGACGAAGCCACTGGTGAAAACCACATCGAAATCGGACGTCGAAAACCGCCGCAAGCGCCAGCGGGGTGACTGGACACGCGCACAGACGCGAGACGCGCGCCACGTATCCCACGCGTCTTCTTCACCTGGATGGGTTGACCCGACCCGAATACCAGAAAATCCAACCCATGCGCGAGATTTGGATGATGATGATGTCATCATGACATCACAGTTTCGTCAGCTTGAACAGGTGGCATGACATGTTAGCACCAGTCAACAGCCACGTCAGCATTGTGGGACCCATTGCCACGTCACCCAACATGAGCCGAGAATGAGCCGAGTCAAGTCAAGCTGGGTGACTGGACATGCGCACAGACGCGCGCCACGTATCCCACGCGTCTTCTTCACCTGGATGGGTTGACCCGACCCGAATACCAGAAAATCCAACCCATGCGCGAGATTTGGATGATGATGATGTCATCATGACATCATAATTTCGTCAGCTTGAACAGGTGGCATGACATGTTAGCACTAGTCAGCAGCCACACCAGCACTGTGGGACCCATTGCCACGTCACCCAACACGAGCCGAGAATGAGCCGAGTCAAGTCAAGCTGAGCCAAGCCGCGAGCCAAGGGACAGGATTCTATGTGGCAGAGTCTACGTGCAACCGGTACTGAGGTTGAATCTAAGCTGTTTATTAGGCCAAAATTGTTTTGATCAAATATTAGCCGCCTAAAGTACGATTTGGATGATTTTAGACTTGTTTCCAGCTAATTTGATCATTTCAAATGCAATGGTATGGTCCGATCATTGAGATTGAGACTAAAAATTAGCGATGGTGAATTATTGAAGAGAGATTATCCGATCAAGAGACATCTAATGGTCATCATGGTGGTTGATGGAGATGAAGAAGAACACCCGATCATGTGGACAATTTGAGGTGGTGATTAGTACTTAAAAGTGCATTTGTATCATGGTTTTATATCATCATTTTGCACTTGAAGTATCAATAACTCCTTAACTAAAACATGTTTTATAATAATATATCTAATAATATAAGATACCTATAATTTATGGTAAATGTCTATTTTTAATGCAGGCCTATCACATAAATGAAAAGATTGATTGATGACTTGAAGAACTTAAATTGCAAGGATAAAGAGATGGCCAAACTTAGAAAAGAGATGTCGGTGCAATCCAAACCGGAACACTATTCGGTAATTGGGTCATATCTAGAGCTATATATCTCAGATTTAGGTCCAATTTATATGGATGGAAAGGTAAGACATAGGCCTACAACTTTCATATGGAGCCCAAGATCTAAAAAGGCCATTATCAAGTCCAAATTGTAGCAACAACAAAGAAGCCCGAATCTGTCTTCCAGCCCGAGCACTGTTCGGTATTTTGGCCATATCTGGAGTTCTAGAAGTCCAAATGAGCTGAAATTTTTACACAAGAAAGCTGAGACAATTGCCTACAACTTTCATGTTTACAACTGGCTCCAATTTGGACGTTATCAATGACGTTTTGGGCAGACAAGAGAAGATAAAGATTGTCACCAAGTCAAAAGTTGGCCACCCACTTATCAATTAGTCATCAAATCAATAGTTCCTAATTTTGGCCTATAAAAGGAGGCATTTGCCATGCATTTAGGCATCTTGGTTTCCAGATCAAGATCATGCTCTTCCTTTCTCTCTTTGTATTTTTTATGCTTTGTTTTCATTAATATTAAGTTTATGCCTTTCATTTCCTTTCCTTTACTTAGTTAACTTTTATGTTCTTATTTTGTTTATCTATTTTGCTTTCTTTCATTATGTCTAGCTAAGTTAATTATGTCAAGGTGAAAAGGTTACACTAATGGTGTAAGAATAAGTATAATGTAAACTTAATATGGACTTTAATGTTTGATACTAACATGTTTTATATTTGTTATCTTGTTCACTCTTTAATACTTTGCTTGTTAAATGACTAATCTTGATTTATGTTGTATAACACTTGGTACAACAAATGCTTGGCACTTTCATAGCCCATAATGTATGGTATAACCGACACCTGAGCTATGAAAGGAACTTGATTTATTGTTAACATAAGTTATAATCATGAATGCTTGACGAGATTTACAAGTATTAGCATTAATTGAATAAGATGACTAATGTAATCATGTTAACAATATATAATCTGATTGGAACCTCCTTTGTGTGTGGTTTCCAATTCAATAATAAGAGTTTATACTATACTTGTTTGATATACCATTAGTGGAACCTCTAACCTTGACATTTGTTATTATCATTGTTTAATCGTTACATTAATATTCCATCTCAAAGTTCTCATCTTCTTCTTCTTCTTCTCCTTCTTTTTCTTTATTATTATTATTATTATTATTATTATTATTATTATTATTAGTACTACTACTACTACTACTACTACTACTACTACTACTACTACTACTACTACTACTACTACTACTACTACTACTACTACTACTACTACTACTACGGTACTATTTTCATATATGTGATAGTTTGTTATGAAACTGTTGAAGACTAGCAGGATGATAGCACAAAGGAATAGTTGGGTTCCATGTGATCAAGGATCTAATAGAGTGGTGATTTCTCCAAGGAAGTTAGATTCGATGACTGTAATTTCTCGAGGGGAGAATTGATGAAGACCTTGATAATGGTAGAGAAATACAGCAAAAGGATAAAGATTGACACCCTATTTTGACTTGGATAGATGTTGTGATAGGATGAGCTG
>NW_011499885.1:1542233-1543853 GCF_000495115.2 Populus euphratica | reverse complement strand
CCGTCAAACATAAGCAAGGAATAGGGAGAAATCTGGAGAACAGAAAATGCACGAGGACACACGAAGATTGTGCAAGAGTACCCAGAGGATCCAACGAGGTACTGTAATGAGACAGTAGGTGCAAGATGAATAAGAGTTCCTAGATGAAGCTCAAAGCAGAGACTATGTGAAGGTTGTACAACAAGAAGTTTCTTGTGCTCTTAATGAAGACAACAAGCGAAGACCTTTTCAATGCATGCAAGGATGGAAAGATGAGTTGTTGTAGATGCACCTAATTAAGAGGGTTCACCGCCTATGATAAAAGGCGAAGACACCAAAGAGAGTTGGTGTAGGTAGAGCTATCAAGTGTAATGATGACAGATATAGAAGCTCCAAACATAGAAATTGAGTGGAGGATTGCGAGGAATATACCATAACTTTCTCTTTCTATGTGATTAGTGGTAATGTGTGAGAGCCATGATATGAGTCCAAGTTTAGACCGTCTCATGACGACAGACGAAGACACCTCAGAAGAAGGTGTGAAGATCGTGATATGAGTCTAAGTTTAGACCGTCTCATGAAGACAGGTAGAGACACCTTAGGAGAAGGTGTGAGGACCATGATATGAGTCCAAGTTTAGACTGTCTCATGACGACAGGTGGAGACACCTTAAAAGAAGGTGTGAGAGCCATGATATGAGTCCAAGTTTAGACCATCTCATGAAGACAGGCAAAGACATCTCAGGAGAAGGTGTGAGGACCATGATATGAGTCCAAGTTTAGACCGTCTCATGACGACAGGCGAAGACACCTTAGAAGAAGGTGTGAAGACCGTGATATGAGTCTAAGTTTAGACCGTCTCATGAAGACAGGTAGAGACACCTTAGGAGAAGGTGTGAGGACCATGATATGAGTCCAAGTTTAGACTGTCTCATGACGACAGGTGGAGACACCTTAAAAGAAGGTGTGAGAGCCATGATATGAGTCCAAGTTTAGACCATCTCATGACGACAGGCGGAGACACCTTAAAAGAAGATGTGAGACATAGGATTGACTTTAAAGGAATATTGATGATTTCACATTGGCTTTTTTGCAATTATCACGTGTTCTCAAAAGTAATTTCATAATTTGTTTAATAAATAAATAATAAAAAATGATAAAGTTATTGGCATATTTGTAGAATACACCAACAAGGGAGTCATTCGTTATCTTTGGACGGTGTATGTAGTGTATATTGAGTAAAAATTAGATTCCTCAGTGTTTTTTTATTAGCAACAGCAAGGGCTATCTTATCAGGCGGATAATATGGCTTCATTTTCCTTGGACAATAAGTGGGTGACTCGTGGAGCATTAAGACCCGGCTGTTATGAAGGAGTAGAGGGCATGTGCAGGTTATGATGAGTATGGAAACAAATGCAAGATAGACTTTTATGGATATTGCTCCCATGCTAAAGATCAATGAGCTAGAAGACATTTTCCTTGGACAATAAGTGGGTGACTCGTGGAGCATTAAGACACGGCTGTTATGAAGGAGTAGAGGGCATGCACAGGTTCTGGGAACAATTTAACTCTTGTCAAGGTGGTGAGCTTGGTAATGACATTGTAATACTTAGAGTATGAAGACAGATATGGATCAACTTTT
>NW_011499885.1:1469197-1542166 GCF_000495115.2 Populus euphratica | reverse complement strand
GAAATATCCGTTTGAGGGGGTGTTGTAAGCCTTGATGTGAGGCTTGATGAATCATTCCGGACTGAGCATGGTTGATACGCTCGAAGGGGAATGTTGTTCCAAAGACAAGCGTTAAACTATTTAGATGTGATGTGGCAGACCATCTGGTTATAGTAATCCTTTTGTATGAGAAAAGGTGTGCTTAGGTTACTCTAATGATTAAAAGGTTTGGCAAGTACCTGTAAACTTGGCCACAAACGCTCTGAAAATGGAAAACTTGAAAGAGTTGTAAAAGCTGCAAGATGCAAGCTTGTGTTGAAGAAGCAAGAGGACAGTTGCCCCACATGAATGACAAAGGGGGTGATTGTTAGGTTGGTCGTCATTTCATGTGCAACAAATGGATGACACCAACCATTGACTATTGGCAGCCACCATTGTTGAATGAGCTAGAGTTGGTGGCCACCAATATTGACAACAAAGCAAGAAGAGCCTCCATGAATGCCTATAAATAGAAGCATATGTGAGAGAGAAAATAGAGCCAAAGAGGTGAGAAATGTAGGAGAGAGTGTGCTGCCAAGGGCAGCAAGCAATAACTGTCATTGCAGCACTATAAAGGGAGAAATAGAGTGAGGTTGAGAGTTGTGAGGGGATGATTCTTTCTCCTCTATTGTTGTAAATCTTGTACTCTCCCTATATAATGCAATGACTTTTTCCATGAATGTAGGTAGTTTGTCGAACCATATTAAATATTATATCAGTGTGCTTGACTTTCAATGAGCAAATATAAAAACATTATCGATCGTATTTCCCACTAGCAAAGAATATTTTACGGAGCAAAAACTCCTTAGTATATGTCTGCCATAATCAACATGCTATCAGAGGAGACCTGAAGAACAAACTTTTTACACAGTTCATCTCTCTTTGAACTTTGTATTCCACAAATTTCCTCCTGCAAACAATGACAGAAAGAACGAAACCCAATTTTACTTTTTCATAAATTATATAAAGCTAGACGGATAATTTTATTATTTTATTTTTATTGCCGATTTAACCGATATATATTGGAGGGAGGGAGAGAGTCGATCATGTCCCACTTGAATAAGCGTTGCCGGTAAGCTGGAGCCGGGACAGGCCATAAAGGCTTTCATATTTCAGACTCCAAGTGGGTGGCTATGGATTGTGGTGTGCGGTCAGTCAAAGGTCCTAATCCTACTGCTAAAATAACACATCACAATGAATACGAACTCCGTCGGCAATGAAGCAAAGATACAGTAGTTTATTTAGGTTCACACTATCAAAATATCTTCCAAAACACTGTTTGGTTTCTTTCCTTTTTTTTTTTTTTGGACTTGTCTGATGTTTTAATTCCTACTGGGCTTTAAACTTACCCTTTCTAAGCTAACTACCCAGGCTTAACACGAGAACTTAGCCACTGTTTGGTTTTGGTTAAAATTTAAAATAAAAAAGTTTTAATTAATTTTTTTATTTTTTGAGAATATAAAAATAATTTTTAAAAAGCAAAATTACATTTTTCAAATGGCCTATTATTTTTTAAAAAACAAACAATATTAAAAAAATTATTTTTTTTAATTATTTTTTTAATAAATTATGAAAAGAAAAATACTTTTTTAATTTATTCACTTTTTAATTTTTAGTCAGATTACTATTTTTTTAATAAGATGTAAACTAACAATTATTCTTCAATTTCATTTTTTTTATTTTTTTTATCTTTCAAATTTGAATTTCATTCTTTTAATTTTTATTTGTTTTATTTGAGATTATTTTTTAAGTTGTATTTTTTTTTTGCAATTTATCCTTCATGGTTTTTTTTCTTTCAAATTTGATACCTATTTTTTTATTGTTATTTTTTATTCTTCATCAAGTTTTTCATCAAGTTTTTAAATTGATTATTTCTCGCGATTTTATCCTTTAGAATTAAATTAGTTAAAAATTAAATTTTAAAATTGAACTTGGTTCAAGAATTTCACAGGTTATGAGTTTCAGATATTAGATTGTGTGTAAGAGATTTGCCCAAGTTGTCTTAGTTTTTTTTCTTCTTTTTAGAAGCTATTTGTTTTCTTATTTTATTTTTTACCCATTTTTTGTAGATTTGCTTTATTATTTTTTATAATTTATCTTCTATAAAATTATTTTTTTGTTCATAACTGGAGTCTCTGATTTCAAATGTTAACGTGAATTAACTTTTATTTTTTTATCCCTTTTTAAAATTAATTTATTTTAATTTTATCATTTAATATTTAATTTATTTGGAATTAAACTTCTTGTTTTTTTTTGTTTTTTTTTTAATGAGTTATCCTAATTCTATGCCTATCATTATAGAGTTTGTGAATTAAATCAGGTTAATTAAAGTTTTTTATTGCTACGAAGTTAATCCCAGGTTCAAGACCAAAGTCATTTATTTTAAATGTTAACTCGAATTTACTTCTTCTTTTTTGGATTTTTTTTAAAAATAAATTATTTTAATTTTATCATTTCATCATTTAACACTTGATTTATTGGAAATTGTTATTCTTACTTCTTTTTTTCATTTTCTTTCTATTGGGTTATCTCAATCATTTTTTATACAATTTTATCCTTTATAAGTTTTTTTTCATATTAAATGTGTTCCTCATTCTTGTTATTTCTATCTTTTTTTCTTTAACAAGTTTTTTAAATTGATATTTTTTACTTCACGATTTCATCATTCAAAATTAAATTAATTGGAAAATAAGTTTCTTAATTGAAGTCAATTAAAAGATTTCATGATTTTCATGATCAAAAGGTTTGCAAATTAACACGGGTTGACATATATTTTTTTCATTAATTTTTAAAATTATTTTTGTTTTTATTTTTATTTTTTTCTTTAACATTAAATTATTTAATAATTAAATTTTATGATATTATTAAATTTTATTTCGAATTCGCTCATCTCTTATCATGACTAGGTCAAAGATTATGTTTTTTTGACCTAGGTGAGCTTGGATCTAATTTTTTTACCTTTTTAAAATATATATTTTTTTAATTTTTATCTTTCAATATTTTATTTTTTAGAGATTGAGCTCCCATCTTTTGTTTTTAATTTATTTTTGAGTTATCATGTTCTGATTTGATTTATGAAAAATTAGTATTTATTTTTTTGTGTTTTTTATGAGATTATTCTAATATTTTTATTATTATTATAAAGTTTGTAAGTTAAACTAGTTTATTTTTTACTTTTTATTATTAAAATGTTATATAATCTGGATTTCTTATTTTTTTATGGGATTATTTTTGTATTTATTTTATTTTATTTTTTTATTATTAAAGTGTTACATAATTTAGGTTAGCTTAGATTGAATTCTTTTATTTTATTTTTTATTGTTATTATTATTTTATTTTTTTGTGGTCTGACTCGCACGGATGGCGTCTTTCAAGTCTAGTCAGATGCTAATATTTTGCGAGCCTTTTTGTACTTCCATGGAGGTCAAATTCAAGTCACTGGAATTTGCAAATTTAGAGAGGTGGGTGTGCAAGAGAAATTTCTTTCTCTGTGATGTAAAAATGAGACGTTAAGTTTATACGATAAAAAAAAAAATCTCAATGAATAAATAAAGTAATCTAAAAAATACTTTGCCAAGGTCGGTTTGGATGACTCGTGTCACATTGGATTAGTGTTCCCTTATTTCTTAAAGAGATAAAAATAAACTAATCAAAATTTGAAATAAAATAAAACGTTTAAAATATAAGAACAAAACGAAAGATCCGAGGGTCCATCCAATGTAGTTTCTCCAAAACGCAGTGTAATTACTTTAGTAATTATGTTAATGAAAAAATTATTTAAAATAGTTTAATTTACCCTTATAATTTAGTAGCTATTTCCACTATGTATCTATACATTCATTTCTTTTTTATTATATCATTAAATTTAAATTAGATCTTCAATAAGCTAATTTCTTATAACGTGGTATATAAATTAATTGAAATTATGCTCGTAAATGCTACATGACTCATGGATCAAAACTTCCCCTCAGACACCTCTAAAGCACACCATTAGGATTAAGGAGTAGTTTGTTTTAAATACATTTGATTCTCCTGTACTATACTCGTCTTACAATTTTAAGGTACTAGGAGGTATTTTTGTGCACAAAACTATATGTTTATTTATTTATTTATAAAGAGAGAATGCACTAGTATCACTTGAACTATAACTCATTAGCCAGCTATATTCAGGCTGAGATATAACCATACAACAACTGTATTAATTTTCAAATATAAAGATGACTGATTATTATGCAACTCTCTTTCGGTAAAAAATGCAATCGTCGAGAGTCGAGACAGCATGTGCAAAAATGAAAACCAGCCCATTGGAAACATGGGTGTTGCCTTGAAACGTGGGCCAACGTGGTCCAGTGGGCTCTAAGTCTAAGCCTACATACACAGCCATAGGAGCCGAGAAGACAAGTCAGAGAAGTCAAAGCACTGAAATGCAGTTAATTAAGGTAAGAATAAATAAATAAATAGAAGAAAGGAAGGAAGATAAAGAGGTACCGTGGACCCAAAATGGGCGTTGTGCCATTTAGGAGAGGGAATTCATGGCGTCCAAGGGCATCGAAGGGTTGAAAATAATAGTTGTGATATAATTTTTATTTGGGTCAATGATCACTTCTTCTTTATTAAGCACAATATTGTATATATTTAGCCTTTTGTTAAGTCCTTGGGAAGGAAAGAATTTGATCCGTAATCTCTTTACATTTATAAAGTCAGAAGTATATTGATAAAATAGCCTATCATCATTCACTAATTAGTATTTTTTCAAAACATGGAGGGTAACGAAAGTCAATGATGCTCTTTTAGATTTACGCTCTGTGTGAACTATAGACTTTTCCCTCCATCTTTTCGCAACAAAGGACATGTCCACTTGTTATAAGTAATTATTTTCAGTTGGTTTAATTTTCAGAATAAAATAATTAAATTAGTGTTTTTTAAAATATATAACTAAACCAAAACCATTTCAAACATATTTATTTTAGTTTAGTTTAGTTATTTTAGATAAAAATCAGTTCAAATCATCAATTTTGGTTTAATTTAATTTGACTCAGTTTTTTTATTTTTTTTTTATTTAAGTTTAGTCCGATTTAAATTTTTAAGTTTCAGTTTATAAAATCAAAATCAAAATCAAAATCAAACCAAATCTATTAATTTTTAAAAAATTCTAATTGGTTTAATAAGGTTTTTTCAATTATTTTTTTTATTTTCTAAATTTAATTGGTTTTTTGATTTTTTTTACCTACCCTACTTGACGTGCATTAGAGAAAAATATATAAGGAGGTTGATTTTTTTCGGGGCTAAGGCAGGCAGATCCTGTATATTACTGTATATTAGGATCGAGTCTAATTTTTTCATTATATTTATAACAGGATAGGATACACAAGCACAACCGGCCTAGGGAAAAAAAGGGAAAAAAAAAAAAAAAAAAAGAGAAAATGAAGAGTAGAAAACAAGGAAGAGAAGGGAAGAAAAATATGTCTTCAAAGCGCTACTAGCAACTTTTCATCGACATGTGTTGCACCTTGCCGAGACAAGGTAACCACCATTAAAGAAGAGACTAGTTTGATAATGGTGTAATGTTTGTATGTTGTCTAAATTGAATTTTTCAGGCCAGCGCGTTCAGTTTTTTTTTGCTCCCCAAGAATTTATGCGTAATTTTTAAGAATTAAACCATTTAAAATATAGTTAATATATTATTTTATTAAATTAATACTATTGAATTTTAATTGTGTTTTCTTATTAAGATCACATTTAAAAAAAAATTAAAAACATTTTTTATACAATCTATCTTAGTCATCCTTTTTATTCATTGTCGGTCTAACAACATCAACTTTTGTTATCAAAATAAAATAAAGATTTTAACTTTTTTATTAAAAGTAATTTAGTTCATAATTTAGATCATAATTTTAATAGTTTAACTTGGATAAACTTGCATTAGTCTAAGATATTCTCATCCCAATATATAATATATAATATTTTGATTTTGTTAATTAAATTGAGTTTTGATTATTCTTTTGAAACATTTTTGAATTGGTATATCTTTAATTATGTTTTTCTCTTGACTTATTCTTTTTATGTGTTAAAAGTCTTTTTGGCATTTATTTATGTATATAATCTTTAAAAGTATTTTATTAAACATCTATACATTAGATTTTGAGCTTATAGTTTAAAAACAATTATCACTTTCATGTTTCAAAAAAATTTAATCCAAAAGCTCCTATCACCACAAAAGTTACTAATATTATTTTTTTTTTGTATTTCAAAAGTGATTTTGAAAAAAATTAATTTTATTTTTTATTTTAAATTAATATTGTTTTAATATTTTAATATATTAATGTTAAAAATAATTTTTAAAAAATAAATAAAATATTATTTTAATATATTTTTAAATAAAAAATACTTTAAAAAATATTCACACATTGCAGTTTAAACTCACTCTAATACAAAGCTGACGCTTTGTGATGCTCATCGCGGATGTCTTTTGGGGCTAAATTATTGAAACTTCTTGAAATAGGACTTTTCCGGCCGTGATAGATGGTTCTTATGGTTATTGACGAACGGTAGCCAATGTTTACCGAAGCTACATGGAGTCAATATCTTTGGAAACCGTCTTCACATTAGACCAGCAGCTTGTACTAACAACAATACATTTTTCTGCGTGATCAAACCAGAACATTTATGAAAACTCTTGAATGGGAGCTTTTTCAGTGCTGTTTGCATGCTCGTTCTTATTCTCTATTTTAATCGACTCCGCCACATCAAACATAATCTACCCAAGCCAATCCATAAGAGATGGTGCAAGTGCAACTCTCCTTTCAACCGGGGGAAACTTTGAACTAGGATTTTTCAGCCCTGGAAATTCAACAAAACGTTACTTGGGAATATGGTATACGAAGTCTCCTCGTACAGTTACATGGGTAGCAAACAGAGAAGTTCCACTTTCCAATACTCAGGGGGCTCTGAATCTAAGCAGCAAAGGGATACTTGTCCTGTACAGTAGTACAAATGATATTGTTTGGTCATCGAATTCACCAAGAACTGCAGAGGATTCAGTTGCAGAGCTCTTGGAGACAGGTAATCTTGTTGTGAGAGAAGGGAATGACAGTAATCCCGACAACTTTCTGTGGCAGAGTTTTGGCCATCCAGGTGATACCTTAATATTAGGAATGAAATTGGGGAGCAATTTCGTAACAAAGATTGACGAGTTTTTATCATCTTGGAAGAGTGCTGAAGATCCTGCTCGAGGTGAATATTCTTTCATTATAGATACTCATGGGTATCCCCAGCTACTTCTGAAGAGGGGAAACATTACTCTGTTTAGAGCGGGGCCTTGGAATGGCATAAAATTCATATCAAATCCTAGACCGATACCTATTTCCAATGAATTTGTTTTCAACAGCAAAGAGGTTTATTTCCAGTTTGGAATCCAAAAATCAGTCCTTTCAAGGCTCACACTCAGTCCATCAGGCCTTCCACAGAGCTTCACATGGAATGACCGAACAAAAGATTGGGTGATTACTGACGTTGGCCAGTTTGATCAGTGTGAAAATTATGCCTTTTGTGGTCCAAATACTCGCTGTGAGATGAGTAGATCTCCTATATGTGCATGCTTGGATGGATTCATTCCCAAGTCTCCAGCAGATTGGAACTTTTCAGATTGGTCAGATGGGTGTATCCGGAGAACTCCGCTAGAATGCAGCGACAAAGTTGGCTTTCGTAAATATCCAGGGATGAAATTTCCCGACACATCGTCTTCCTGGTACGACAAGAGCATCAGTCTCAAGGAATGTGAGGTATTATGTTTGAAGAACTGCTCCTGCACTGCTTATGCAAATTTAGATATCAGGCAAGGTGGAAGTGGATGCCTGATCTGGTTTGGTGACCTGATTGATACAAGAAGGTCAACTGGGGATGGACAAGACCTTTTTGTTAGGATGAATGCTTCAGAATTGGGCAAGTATTTCAAATTGCAACTATTTATTCATACAGTCTCATTTTACCTTTGTGCTGAGGAAAAAATATTTCTGTTTCTCTTGAATTCATATAGAATGGAAAGTAGAAGGTCTTTGCTCTGCTGCTTTGTCCATATTTAACAATAAACTCCTGAACTGGTTTATATATCAGGTTCTTCTAACCATTCTTCTGTGCACTCAGGTGTACCTACGAAAAAGAGGACATTTAGTAAGAAGCTAGCAGGAATAGTATCCAGCGCTATAGTATCAGGCATTGGCATGATAATGTTAGGATTCATCATTTCCATGCGGAAGTGGAATCTTAGAAAGAAAAATCACTGTGAAGAAAGGGAGCAAGATATGGAATTGCCAATCTTTGAAATGAGTACTATAGCACATGCCACCGATGCTTTTTCAAACAGCAAGAAACTTGGAGAAGGTGGTTTTGGACCCGTATACAAGGTATGAAAAAAAATCTGATACCTGACAATCCATTTTCTAAAAAATACTTGCTGAACTGTGTGAATCACTCAGGGAATACTCATAGGAGGGCAACAAATAGCAGTGAAAAGGCTTTCAAAGAGTTCAGGCCAAGGATTGGATGAGTTCAAAAATGAAGTTATGTTAATTGCTAAACTTCAGCACCGCAGTCTTGTAAAGCTTCTGGGTTGTTGCATTCATGAAGATGAAAGAATGTTAATTTACGAATACATGCCCAACAAAAGCTTGGACTCCTTTATTTTTGGTGCTAACCCATCTGAATTAATAAGATTGAAGTTCTATAAATTCTATTAACTTTTACAAATCAATTAGTTAATTGGACTAATTGAGAAATTCTTCAGACCAAACAGGAAGGAAACTACTTGATTGGAGTCAGCGTATCAACATTATAGGTGGAATTGCTCGAGGGCTTCTTTATCTGCATCAAGACTCTAGACTTAGAATCATCCACAGAGATATCAAAGCCAGCAACATTTTACTGGATGATGAGCTAAACCCAAAAATTTCTGACTTTGGCCTTGCTAGAATGTTCGGTGGAGATCAAACAGAGGCCAAAACTAGTAGGATAGTTGGAACATAGTAAGTACACACACCCAATCTTGTCTTGCTGATTTTCAATACTATTTTGTGAACTTAACCTGTTAGTATCATTTTCAGTGGCTACATGTCTCCCGAGTATGCATCGAATGGATACTTTTCAGTGAAATCTGACGCTTTTAGCTTCGGTGTTCTAGTCCTCGAGATCGTGAGCGGAAAGAAAAATAGGGGATTTCGTCACCTGGACCCCAACCTTAACCTTCTTGGACATGTAAGCTTTTAAATAATACTTTAATACATACAACCTTGATGAAGACGGTGGTGAATATTAAATCTTGATATCCCTCTGAGGCATTTCAATGAGATTAAACAAACAAATTTGCCTAGTTATTGAGACTTTCAGAAATATCATACGAGCATTGATGTTATGGCAAAACTAGGATGGTAACAGAGAAGTTAGAATAGCCAGTCTACTGATACATGTTCTTGGTTTTTTTTCTTAAGGCGTGGATGCTTTGGATTAAAGGGACACCATTTGAGCTGATTGATGAATGTTTGATTGAGTCGTGCAATTTATCTGAAGTGCTAAGATGCATTCATGTGGCTTTATTATGTGTGCAACAACGCCCGGAAGATAGGCCAAACATGTCAGCTGTGGTTCTAATATTAGGAAGTGAGATTCCATTGCCGCAGCCTAAACAACCTGGTTTTTTTATGGGGGAGAATCCACATGAACAGAGCACTTCCTCAAACAAGCATGTAACTTATTCAGGTGACGAGGTTAGTTTGATCTCATTAGATCCCCGGTAGCCTATCATTGCATAACTGCAGAAGGAAAAAGATTTCTGATCAAACAGTTGGTTTCTCGAAAATTCCACCATTCCGGTACAGAGTCTATGGAAGCAGAATCAGGGCTAACAATGCCAGCCAAGTTGCCAGCCAACCACTGCTGATCATTTGTAGGATCATACGCTTTGGATCAAATTTGTCTCTCTGCTTTGGATATGATGCTACTTATTGCCCCCACCTTGTGAGGATCATGGTGCTATGAATATGTTTTATTAATAATTAAAGTATTAATTTATTATGCATTCTAGTTCTATTATAAATAAAGTAAATAAAAAAAAACTTCCGGAATTAATTTCTTATAATTTAAATAGTTTTTATTTATTATATCAAAAACTAAAAATTTGTCTCAGCCCTACTCAGCTGACATGAAACATAAATTTATAAACCGGATGGACAAGGTGAAGCCAAGAAGAAGTTAGGTTTGAACGTGTCAAATGAGCATCATGTTGAAAGATGCATTGTTTGACAACGCTCAAGTTGGAGTAGAATGTTCTACAAGGCTTTGAAGTTAGAAAAATATTTATTTTTTTCCCATTATTTTCCTAATTATTTTCCCAATAAGTTTGAACATGTCAAATGAGCATTACTTTATCCAAATTGAATGAGGACACCAAGGCATGTTTATTTTTTGAAAAATAGTTTTTGGAAAATTATTTTTCAAACTTTTTTGTATTTGTTTGTTATTAAGAAAGTTGGTCAACGGAAAACATTTTCCAGTCAACAAAAAACACTTTCCAGTCAATAGAAAACATTTTCCGGTCAATGGAAAACACTTTCCAGTCAACAAAAAACACTTTCTGGTCAACGAAAATATTTTTTAGTAAAAAACAAATTGGCTTGATTTTCAGGAAAGTGTTTTCCTTTTAGCTGTGTTTGTTTTCCGGAAAGTGGTTTCCGGGAAAACACTTTCCAAACTTTCTTGTGTTTGTTTTTCAGAAAGTGGTTTATGGGAAATCACTTTCCAAACTTTCTTGTGTTTGTTTGCTGTTAGGAAAGTTGGTAAACGGAAAACACTTTCCAGTCAAAGGAAAATTTGGCTTGATTTTCAGGAAAGTGTTTTCCTGAAAAATTTGGGAGGAAAACACTTTCTAGAAGTTGTGAAAAATTTAGAAATGTCATTATTTGCTGATTATATCAAATTTGATCCTCAAACTTTTGATTGCTATATATATTTTGTTTTAAATATTTATTTTTCAATTTCATTTCTTAAAATTTAATTTTTATATTTACTTTGGTCCTTATTTTTATAATTGTTATTTGCTTTTCTCCTATTATTTTTTTATAGAAATTTTTTTCTATCAAATTTGGTCTTCATTCTTTTGATTGTTATTTATTTTATTTGAAATACTTTATGAAATGTTAATTATTATTATTTTAATTTCTTCATCTTTTTTTTTAAGATTTGATTTTTATTGTTTTGATTATTATTTATTTTATTTGAGATAATTTATGAAATTATGTTTTTTTCAATTTTATTATTATTCAATTTTTTAATTTGTAAGATTTATTCCTTATTATTTTAATAAACTTGAGAAAAATAAAATATTAATAAATTATTTTCCAGTTCATTTTCCATAACATAACCAAACACTGAAAAGTGTTTTCCAGTTTATTTTCCATAACACTGCCAAACATCGGAAAATACTTTATTTTTAAGGAATTCATTTTTCTCGGAATTCACTTTCCCGGAATTCAATTTCTCCGGAATTTACTTTCCAAAAAAAAACAACTTTCCTGCAAACAAACGGGGCCTAAGGTTAAAGGACCTGGAATGTCGGGGAAAAAAAAAACTTTGCACTATTACCAAGCCTTTTAATTGTGTTTGAAGGCTAAATTATAAAATATATTGAAACGATTAAGTAAATTGTAACAATTCATAATGATAAAAGTTTTTTTTTCAACTTATTATAGAACTAAATTAATGACTAATTTATAAAAAAAAATTAAGGAAAGAAAAATTCCACAAAAAAAATGTAAAATAATAATAATAATAAAACCATTAGTGATCAATCTCAAATTTATAAGAAAAGGTACTTTTTAGTCTATTTTCTTTTTCAATCCATATAGTTTTAGAAATCTTATTTTTAGATCAACAATTCATTTTATTGCAAAAGAACAAGTAGTTAAATTATTGCAAAAAAAAAATTGTTTGTTTACCACATTCCAAAAATAAAAAACATTATACTGCTAATATGCACACATGATTTTTTTTTAATCAATGGGCTAAGCATGATAGGCCACTCAGGCCTACGTGACTAGCCCTTTTGAATTTTTAAATTTTTTATTTAAATATAAATTAATTAAGTGAATATGTGAGATGCTTGACCTACTAGATATTCATTTTAATTGGAATTATTAAAAATAAATTAATATAATATAATTTTATAATGTTTTTAATAGAATACCTTTTAATTTTTATTTAGTTTAAGAATAACATTGCAATATCATGTTTTTACGATATTAGTAAATTTTTAGTAAACGTTCAATCTTTGCAGCCCTACAATAAGTTTTTTCTTCTTAATTTTATTTAATTGTTTTTCTATGTATATCCTTTTTTGTTACTATTTTATTAAATAAAAAAACTTAAAAAATAAAATTATTAAATACAATGAGATCTATAACTTGTATTTCAAGATTAAATATCTAGATTCATATTTATTTTATAATTTTATAATTTATTTTTTAGTTAAATATCATTTAGTTTGTACTTGGTTTTCATATAAGATTATAATATATTTTTTCTAATATTAAGAGACATTTTAATATTAGTAGGTAATTTTTTTGTTATTATATCATTTAATTTTTATTTGATTTTCACATAAAATTATAATATTTTTTTAATATTAAAAGTCATTCTAATATTAGCAGGCAATCTTTTATTATAATATCATTTAGTTTTTACTTGATTTTCATTTAAAATTATAATACTTCCTTTTCTAACATCAGACTAATATTAGTAGGCAATTTTCCACGGTAATATCATTAGTTTGATTTTAACATAAAACTATAACATTTTTTTCTAATATTATCACATAAAATTTTATACAATTGCTTTAATACACGTGACTATTTCTTTATTATTTAAATTAAAAAAATTAAATTTATTAAATACAACTAGATTCATGTATTACAAAATTAAATATTTTAATTTTTAATTATTTTTAATTTTTTAGTCTTTAATTATTATTAATAACTTTTATTTTTTTATATTTAGTCTTTAATTATTTTTTATTTTTTTAATTAAATATATACATCAACCTTTTAATTTATGATTATGCTTTTTTCTTCGTGTAAGAAAAAGACTCATTGAAAAAGCTTTCACGTTTATTTTTATTTTGTTTTGGAATTAAAAAAACTTTTACTCAATTCACGGCAAAGCGTAGACTAAATGACGAGTACATAATTGTAATATATTGACTCCAGAGTTGCCACTAGCCAAATTAAAAAAAAAAAATACATTGAACTGAAATCAATAAAAAATATTTTATAATTTTCTTATATTTTCCCAAATTTCTTTAATTAATTTTTCCTTACCTTACCTTATGTACGCCTCTTTTTTTGTTTTTGACAAAACATGAATTTGTTTTTTATGTATAGCATGATTTATTGACCAAAGAATTATTATAACCCTAAGAGTAATTAAGTTTCAATTAAAAAAATATATATTTAAATAATTTTTGCATAATGAAGTTCAATATATTTTATTTAATTATATTTGAGTTGATAATAAAAAATCAGAACTGTTACTTTGTTATCATAGAACAAATTCATTTCACAAGTAAATTTATTCTTAATTAATATTATTTTTTTTGTTTTTAAATTTATGTAAATGTTTAGATCAGTTTAAATGTATCATAATTAATTCCATAACTTATTAAACATCTTACAAACCTAATTAATATATAAAATATTAGAAATAATAAATATATACAGTAAAATTCAAATTCAAATAAAAAAATAAAACAAGTCGCTCTCAACTAACCTAACAGCTCAAGTACAACAGCATTTTATTTGTACTCCTTCATGAGGATTGGATGGAACATATAATTAATAATAAGAATTTATGAGAGCTATTAATTGCCAAGCTGCGAGCTGCAGAGAGAGGGTGGGATGGAAGATATATATTAAGGATTTATTAGGGCCAGAAAAGCTACACACCGAATATAATGAGGCTTATTAACTATAAAGTTGTAGAGAGATGATGAGATGAAACAAAGATAAAGGAGTAAGTTGCATGAAGATGATGGGATGGAACATACTATTAATAATAAGGATTCCATGAAGGCTAGAAAAGCTACACACCGAAAATAATGGGGCTCTTAATTGCAAAGCAACAAGCTGCAGAGAGAGGATGAGATGGAACAGCGAGGCTGGTTAGCTGCCATGCTGCAAGCTAGAGAAAGAGGATGTGACAGAACATATAAGTAATAATGAGGTTTAGAGCTCTCAGTTAGTTAGCTGCAGCTAGAGAGAGAATCTAGAGAGAGATGCTCTCCTTCTTTTTGTAGTTTTCTCCTCCCGATGGTGACCTGCGGCTCCTGAGTATTCGTTTGAAACCTCTTTCTTCATTGGCCGCTTGCGGGGCCACCAATAGAAAGAAATCAGCGTCTCTCTTCTCTTCGAGTCAATAGAAACGAAGCCACGAGGAGTCTCTGTACATTCTGACGATGTCTTTGGCATCTCAAGCTCTCTCTGTCTCAGATCCCCGAACCCTCAAGCAGTATGATGAGGAAGAGTCTGATTGGTTTAGGGTTGTGTGTGTCTCTTACCCTAAAAAGTGTGTTCTGATGGCAGATTGTTCAGATGGCGGCCATTTGGATGATGCTCCGTCCACCCTAGGGGACGCCTTTGACTGTGGCCCGTTCAAGACCCCTGCCCTTGCCAAGGCTCCCACCACTGCTTGTATCAACGGGATTTCTTGTTCACTTGTTGATAGTGCCTCGTTCATCTCTGTCAACGTTGAATCTGCTGTCGAGATATGGAGGTACTGGGTTTCCAAATCTGGAAGAGGGAGGAGCCCTCCTACCCTTCTCTTTTGTATTTTGGCGTTGTTTATTTGAAGGGCTAACAGTGCCCTGAAGCATCATGAGGCGGTTTCCCTCACGATTGGTCTGTTCTCTGTTATTGTTTTTTCTTTTGCTGCCTGTAATGTGGGTCTCCTAGAGGCTTCAACGTATTTCGTTGCTATGTTTGCCTTCTGTATGTTGGCCGTGTTGTGTTGTGTTGAGCTTCTGGTTGTGATGGGTTTGTGTTGCTTTTTGGTTTGGTGGAGGTTATCTCCCTGTGTTGGTTGGTTGTTGCTGGGATTTGTTTGGTTGTGATTTGCTTTGGTTGTGCTGGCCTGTGAGTTGGTTCTTGTCTACTGATACTGCTTGCAGTGTTGGTCTACTAGAGCTGATGGTCTGGTTGTCTGCCATGGGGTGTTGGTTTCTGTTTTTATTGTAGACATTGGGTGCTGCACTCTGCAGCTTTGCTTTGCTATGCTAGTTGAAGCTGTCTGCTGGTCTTTCCGCCTGTTGTGCTATATTGTTTGCTCAGCTCCTTGAAGCTGGCTATTGTGTTTGTTGTTATGTTCCCAGTCTGCCTGCTGCTGTTTGTGATTGATACCCTGCTTGCTGTCAATGATGTTGGTCTTCCGGAGATAAAGGATATGCTTAGTTGATCAGCTGTCTTTCGGTGGTGTGAACCTAGCTATTGTGTTTGTTGTTATGTTCCCAGTCTGCCTGCTGCTGTTTGTGATTGATACCCTGCTTGCTGTCAATGATGTTGGTCTTCCGGAGATAAAGGATATGCTTAGCTGATTTGGTGGAGTTCGCTTTGCCTGCCGTCTCTGTTTTGACTGCTTGTTGGTGGCCATCTGGTTGGTTTTGTTCACAACATGTGTTGCTGGATTAGGCTGGTTTATTGTTATGGCTGCTCTGCTTCTGTTTTAGGGTGGTCTGCGGTTAGTGCTGCTGTTTTGCTGGTTTTTGTGTGCCCATGCAGATGGTTCAGCTGTGGGTGCGATTTGGAAATTTGTGGAGTCTTGCTTGGTGAACGATTCCTCTGCCTGTTGCGGGGATCTGTTTGGGTGAGGATCTCTCTTCAAATGCTCGGTCTCCCCCTGTTATAGGTGTACAGGCTATAGGTCCTCTAGAAGCTACAGCTCCTCTGCTTATGGTTTGTGTGTGCTTGTCAAGCTGGTTCAGCTGTGGATGTGCTTTGGGACTTTTGAGGAGTCTTGGTAGGTGAAGAACTTCTTTGCCTGTTGTGGGGATCTGTCTGGGTGAGATTCTTTCCCCAAATGCTCGGTCTCCCTCCTATTACTGGATGTACAGGCTGTAGGGCCTCTCGTTCCCTCTTGGTTATCCTGCAGGTCTGTCTCAGCTGTCTTTGGGTTTGTCCTCCATTGGATTCTCGTGGAGGCTGTTTGTGGGCTACCGTGCTCACTCTGCTTCTCTCTAGGTAGCTGCAATGGATCCCAACAGTTTGCTTGGGCAGCTGCTGTAGTGTTCTCTGTCGCTGCTCTGCTGTTTAGTTTGGAGGAAATTGGGGGGTCATTCCTCATTCTGCTCACTTCTAAGCGGAGGGTGCTGGATGGAGTCTGTCCTAGTAGTGACCTGGTCAATGCTGCGGAGCTGGTTTGGTCTGCTGGAGATGATGCGCAGATGGCTCACTACTCTAGTGTTGCTTGGTTAAGGGATCCTCTTGGGTGAGGCTCTCTCCCCAAATGCTTGGTTCCCCTCCTGTTGCTGGATGTGCAGGCTGTAGCCCTCTAGTTGCTACATCCTTAGATTTTAGGTTGCCTGTTGCTGTACTAGTGCAGTTGTTTTGCCTTTGTGAATGGTTTCTGGGTCTTCTGTTGAGTTCTGGTTTGATATCTCCTTCCTGCTATATGTTGACTTGGCTGTTGGTGAATTGAGGCTGCTCCTTGGTTTGGTGATTGATGTACCTATTATTTAGGAGTCTTTCCCTTTTTGCATTCTCCCTTGGATGTGCAGGTTACAGCTCCTTCAATTTGTATGCTTACTACTTCATCTTATTGCTGGAATGGTCTTGGTTTGATAGAGGCTTCATACCCTTTGCATTAACATGAGGCTTTCAATCACAAGCTGTCTGATTGCTTGATGTTGCTGCTTGCTGTGGCGTCAGGGATGAGTTCTTCATCCTGCAATGTGCTTGACTTGACTGCTATCTTGTGGTTTTGGGGCCGGCTTTGTGGATCACTACTAGGTTGGTCCATTCTGCAAGTTGGCTTATGCTTTGTTGGGTATCTTCAGCTATATTGCTTAGCTGTTTGAGGAAGGCTACTCAGTTCGGGTTCATGTGTCCAGAGGCTGGCTGGGCTGCAATGTTCCCTGCTGTTGGTCATCTGCTGTGTTGCAGGTATCGGTTTTCCTTGATGCTGATTGCATTTCAGTGGAGGGGTGCTCAATGGAGCTTGTCTAGTGGTGCCTTGGCCTCTCGGGCTTTGTGCTGCTGCTCATTGCTGATTAGCTAGCTAAGCTTCTTGGATGCTGGCTGCTGGTTTCGTCATGCTTCCTATGCTGGTGTTTAATGCCTCCGTGCTTGTCTGTTCCTGCCCTGCTCTGCAGGTTTGCTGTGGAATGTTGGCTTGCTGGTGTTCTTTGCTTACTGCAGTCCTGGTTTTGGCTGATGTGCTGGTTAGTTGCTGAATGGTTGCTGCCTTATGCAGCGTTGGTATGTTAGAGATTTGCAGTTGGTTTGTCCATCTCTGCAGGTCTACTGCAGATTGTGATTCTGTTAGTGGAAGGCCCCTTGGGGCTGGTCTTAGCTGCTGTGGTTACCTGGGGTAGGCTTCTTACAGCTTTAGCTGTGAGCTGGCCAATTGGATTGCTGTTGCATGCTTTGTTGGAATGCTAGACTTGAGTTAATGGCTTTTTGGTGCTTGGTGTCTTGTTTAGATTGATGGTTTGGTTATATTTGTTCAGGGAGCATGCTTTTTTTTTTTTTTTTTTTGGGTTCAAGGGAGTCTGTTCCTTTGTTGTACATGCCTGTATATTCCAACTTGCTTGTATAGTTCAACTTGTTGGTTTTCAGTTTTGATATATACAATTTTTCAGTTTTGATATATACAATTTTTTATGTTATGATGTTTTGAGTCTGTTTTTTACTATTTTTTATATCCGTCATAGGTTTTGTTAACATTCCTTCCCGTAAGCCTTGATACTCTATAGTTTCTACATCTAATTGGGACATTTTTTTATTCACAAAGTCGTCAAATCTAACATTAAGTTGAAAACATACGCAATTGATACTCTAATAATATGCTACAAATCTTTTTTTTATCCTTCTTGAAATAATAATCTTTCTTGACTTATTTGATTATAATAACATCATATAATGTGTCATCAATAAGGATATTAAATACTATCTCCAATAATAATAATATTGTAGCCCTGCATGTGCACATCTCGTGCTCTTCTCAAGATCATGTTGGTGGGTTAGCTTTCAAATTTGATAATTTGAAAGCTATATTTTTTTTTTAAAGAAAGCTATATTTGAACAACCGACTTGGCTAAGAATTGAATTCTTGACCATATATATATAAAAAATATACTTCTTTCATGCCATCAAAGTATAATTTAAGTTGGTAAAGTCTATTGCCGGGTCTCGTCCTTTTCACCCTTGTAGGAGCATGAATTTCTTATCATTAATGTTCACACAATGTATAATTTGGATAGAATTACTTCATTCCTAAATTTTACAATTCCAAACTGTAAAATAAAATAAAATAAAAATAAACCTAATATTATATCTCGTAACTATACAAAAAACTTTGATAGTTTCTAAAAAGTCCCTTTTTCATTAATTATCCTTGAAAAAAAAAAGAGCTTATAAGGCTATTTAAATTAAAAATAAAACATCCTAATTAGTAAAATTTGAATTGAATTAAAGGTATTAACCTAAATAGAAAATAAAATAAAAACATTTGTCCTCGAGTTAATATATAATATGTCTTCAAATATAGTATTGTACCTGGTTTATTTAAGATAGTATAACTTTGACTTATGAACTTTAAAATTTAATATATAATATGTGTAAGCTAAAAATAAAAAATCATATTTAATGTTATATGTGTGTTATTATAAAGTCTTCTCACTGTTCATTAATATATTATTTTACGTCAAACTTATTTTCATCATTTATGACTCCTAGTACTTTAACTTTTGCACGTAAAGAAACTCTAAAATAATTTTTCATAATATCTCTAGATAACTTGTCAAAGGTTACCATCTCCCTCCATGTCGTTGTTCACTAGATTTTCATCCATGACAAAAAAATAAAAAAAGAGAAAGAAAAAAAGTAATCACAATTTGCCACCATCTTCCTTTAACATCATGTTAACTCCTTCCTTGATCATGCCATCCTTAGCACAATGGCCTAACTTGGAAATTTCAAGAACTAGACAATTTTGAATCTAATTCTTTTCTTTGTGCTTTCTCAAATCCATCACCTTGTATATTAACTTTAATAGTAGTCTTTGGTGAGGAAGAATTTTATGGATTCACCACTATTTCTAATTCCAATTTTTTTCACGTGCTTTTCAATGTTTTGGATCATGGTTTTAGTCTTATGATCCTTTTACATCATTCTTTTTCATGGAAAGTAATGCTGTTGGTTTTCCATTATACTCTGGTTTTTCTTCGAGGATTGTTTAACCTAAAATATCCTTATTTGTTTTTAGTTTTTCGAGACTTTGAAAATCAACATAAGATACTAATTTAGGAACACCCTTTATTTCTCCTTCACTATTGATAGAAAAAATATCCACAAGTAATCATAATTATAGCATACTTATCGTCATTATTGTGATGTTGAAACTTTCTACGTCTAAGAAATGATATCTCATATAGGTTTCTCCTCCTTGCTCTAAAAGACTGTTGAACACAAGTCAAATAATAATTACATGATTGTTTAAATTTTCAATATAAAATTTCAACATATTCATTTTATTATTTTATATGAACTCTAAAATTAATAATTTTCTCAATGTTTGTTAATAGTAAAATTAAAGTATTGCTATTATAACTTTTATATTCTAGAATTTCAAACCATCATTTTTTAGCATCGTAGGTAAGTTTGTGTATGGAAAATTCTACTTTCTGATAACAAACAATTTGTTGAAATAAAATTAAACTTTTAGCTTTAATAACTATCTAATAAAGTCTTTCTTCAAAAAATTTCCATCCAAGAAAGGATTCTCTTTGAATTTATGAATGCCTCTATGAAAAACTTGACTGCTAATTGAGTTTTCAATGCACCATTTATTGTATATACCACCTTTCATAGATTTGATGCCTATATGGGTTAGCAAGAGTTAATCTAGAGTTTGGTTCGTTCTAAGATAAGTCTCTAAGTACATTCCATTTTCATCACAATTTATGTTTATACCTTTCTCTCATAGTGTCAGATGGTTTAAACGTTTAGTAATTTTTTCTAATGAATATTCAACTTGATCTAATATCTACAAATAGGTTTTTTATGTTGCCTCCTAAGCCTTTATAATGCCTGGTACAGCCTCCACTCTTGTATTATGGAATGGAAAGTTGTAGACAATACCTTTATTCATCAAATATGTCGAACTTGTTCTGTTACCAATTGACTCAACATATAGAGTGGATGTGTATAGGGTTTCTCAATGCTTAAAGTTTTATAGTCCCAAATGATAGAGAAAAAAATAGAAAAAAAAATAATTAAGATTTTCAAGCCCAGAGTTACAACCCTTGACCATGGAGAAAAATCTGAAAGCTTTGATAGTTTTTTGAAGTCTTTTGTCATTAATTCTCCTCTAAAAAAAATAAAATCCTACAATGCTATTTAAAAATAAAAAATTTATTAATTAGTAGATTTCTAATAAAATCAAAAGTTTTAATCTAAATATAAAAAAGAATCTAAAAATAACAAGGAAAATAACGAGAATTTCAAAACAATAGCTTTCTAATCTAATTTAGGCTTGAAAACAAAAAGAGCTAAGTTAACCCCTATGCAAATAGAGCTTTAGTACAATCTGATAAAATTTTAATTTTATTCAATAGTCTGATAATTAGTTTTTATCAAATTACGCCTTGGATTCATTCAGAATTACTCAAAACCTGAAAATTTAATAATTTAAAAGGCTGTACAGTATAAATAATTATGTCTAGAATAATAAAGAAAGTACCCACGTCATTTTTGCCCCAAACTTTTTCCTCAGTGAAGAAGAAAGGACTGACAGAAAAATAAGAATATATACTTCTTATTGATACAATTTATAAACACGTTTGTAAAAAAATAATCTGTCATCGAGCAGTTAACAATGTGATAGTAATTTCGTTCGCGGAACATGCATCAACCTTGGTAGATGAAGACTCATGATCGAATAGTTTCCTTTCTGTGAAAAATCCAGGCTCTTTAGGGTCAGGCAATGCAATGTTACTACTTAACATTAGCACCACAGTTGACATGGTAGGCCTATCCTCTGGAGCTTGTTGCACACACAGTAGACCCACATGGATCACCCGCAAAACTTCGGATAAGTTGCAGGTGTCTTTTAAAGAATCGTTGATTAGCTCGAATGACCTTTCTTCCTTGTAGAGTTTCCATGCCTGAATTCCAAGACCAAATTCATTTGAGGTTCAACAAAGAAACCAGAAGAAGTTTAATATGACAGAAGAAAAAGGAAGAAGAAGAAGGGTATTCACATTGATACTTACATGACCAAGAAGGTTGTGCTTATGGTCTTGATGAATGAATCCTCTATTTCTCTTCCCATTTACTATCTCTAGCACCAAAACACCGAAACTAAATACATCGGATTTTATAGAAAAGATCCCGTCAGTTGCATATTCTGGAGACATGTAACCACTGCAAGAAATTGTTTAACAAAGTTTTTAATGTTGCAAGTAGAGAAAACTTGAAACTATGCAGCCTGTTTGAAATGCTTACTATGTTCCAACTACTCGTTTTGTGTTTCCTTGAATTTCATTTCCACCAAAACTCCTGGCCATGCCAAAGTCTGAGATTTTTGGGTTCATATCATAGTCCACAAGTATATTGCTGGCTTTTAGATCTCTATGAATGATTCTTAGCCGGGAGTCTTGATGGAGGTAAAGAAGTCCTCGAGCTACCCCATTGATAATGTTGTACCTCATAGACCAGTCCAATAACTTGCTCTGCTTTTGATCTGAAAGTATTTTGATAGATGCTAATAATATTAAAAAATAATATAAATTATATTTTAAAGCATTTTCTAAACATTAAAGTTTTTAAATTGAGATAGTATTGATGATCAAATGATCATGAGTATGAATCTTATCATGACAAAATTAATTACAAGATACTGTGTGATGGAGCACAACAACAGAATATGTTTCCATAATATCAATATCCCACACTTTGTATTACTTAATTTTTTGGTGAAACTGTTGGCAGTGACTAAGATCATTGCAGTTCCCACACTTTGTATTACTTAATTTTTTGGTGAAACTGTTGGCAGTGACTAAGATCATTGCAGTTCCCACACTTTGTATTACTTAATTTTTTGGTGAAACTGTTGGCAGTGACTAAGATCATTGCAGTTCCCACACTTTGTATTACTTAATTTTTTGGTGAAACTGTTGGCAGTGACTAACATCATTGCAGTTTGCAATATGCTATTAGTAACAACTCAACTAATTAGATTGAAGTCTTGAGATGGCCATACCAAAGATGAAGGCATCCAAGCTTTTGTTAGGCATATATTCATAGACCAACATTGTTTCTTCGGATTCAATGCAGCAACCAAGAAGCTTGACAAGATTTCGGTGTTGAAGTTTCGCAATGCATATAACTTCGTTCTTGAATTCATCAAGTCCTTGTGTCGAAGTCTTTGAAAGCCTTTTCACAGCTATCTCTTGTCCATCTTCTAGCTTGCCCTGAAAGATTATTTGAACTAGTCATTGTAACCCTGTATCAAATTGACTAGCACCGTATACATTGGTGTAATGAACTATCAGCAAATGATCTCATCCAAAGCTTTACCTTGTAGACAGGTCCGAATCCACCCTCTCCAAGCTTATTGGCCCCTGAGAAATTGCTCGTGGCAGTAGCTATGGTTGCGAAGTCAAATACTGGAAGCTCTAAATCTTTATCGGTGCTATTAATTGAGTAGTCTCTTTCTTGCATCGAAACCATCCTTGCTGTAAAATGGGAAATGCATTGCATAAATCAAACAGGTCTACGTTTTTCTTTGAATTTCTTTTGCGTACTTTTTGCAGAAATAAACTAGCCATCATGTATGTCAGCAAGTTTATATATCTTAAAATTAAAATGCTAGTTCAGACTCTTCCCCAATCTTAATTAAACAATAGAAGCATAGAAATTCTTCCACCATGGTGTTCATCAGGTTTTGTAAACAACCAGAACAGATATGGAAGTCATCAAGTATACCAAAGAGTAATCTGCTTTGTATTAATATCCAATGCAGTAATTCCTTTCCCTCCTCATTGAATCAACAACCAGCAACGTCAATTAGAGGGTTTGATAGAAATTACCTACTGTCTTCATCTTCCTCCTCCTCATCAGAAACAGCAGGCAAAAGCCTAGGATGGTAATTCCAGCAACCAACAAACAGATGGCTATAATCCACACTCGCGTCGTCCTCTTAGGACTTCTAGTTGGCTCTGCATAGCCAACATGACCAAGTTTTAAAATCAGTAAAGCTTAAATAATATAAATACAGGAAATGTGTTTTGTGCACTGGTATTGGTTTCAATTTCCAGTACTACTAAGTTTTCAACTAGAAATCATAAAAAATTAAACAACCATAATGTTATTCAATTTCCCACTACCTTAATTAAAAATTGCCAATTGGAAGTTCACCTGAGACAAAAAAGTCTTTACAATTTTCTTCGTCAAAGCAAATTAAAATACAGCTACAAATGGTAGCATTTTTCTATATTGATCCACCCCGAGATGGACTCGATATACTATACAAATAAGTCTTGTTCAATATGCATAGGTTTGATCAGTTTGGATTCTTCCCTGTGAAACTTTCCATTTTTACTAAATCTTAGATAATTTTTAAGTAGTTGAGGTGTGAATTACTGAGTTCTTGCTAATAAAATTCGACATAGGTCCTTTCAGTTTTAGCTCAGGACGTTTGTATCTACTACCAAAATCCATGCTCAATAAAAAAAGAAAATGAAAGAAGAATTAGACTTCATGTGGGCTCTAACATTTAACAATCAATAACAAGAAAGAAGAAATAAAAAATAAATCCCGTGTGCATTCAATAATGTTCTTTGGCCTTCTCATATTGGAAATCAAAAGGTATCCATAGGTCTAAAACATCTGCAGCACTAGTGGAATTTGTGTTAACATGTGACTGAAATGAAAGAAAATAATCTAACAGACCAAGAAAATAATATGAAAGAATTCATACCTAAATCAGAGGCAGATAATCTAATGTAAAAATCTTGTCCAGTTTCAGAATACTCTCTGATATCAAGAAGATCCTCAAACCAAAGCAAGCATCCAGTTCCATCTGTTATATTCAAAGTCGAATAAGCTGTGCAAGAACAATTCATCAAGCATACCCTTCGACATTCTTCAAGGTCCATTGTCATATTAAACGAGGATGTCCTTGTATCTGGCAATTTCACACTTGTTACCTTCTGAAAACCCTCTCCTGCCCTGCAAATTGATTCATTCTTCCTAACACATCCTCCAGACCAATCCCCAGAATCCCAATCTTGACGAGACTTTGGCTGAAATCCGTCTAAGCATGCACAAGCAGGGGAATTGTCGATGTTACAAATTCCATATGCACCACATACTGCATACCTATCACAATTATCCATCTGGGCTGTCAAGTACAGATTCCATGTTCTTGTACTACTAGTCCAAGTGAAACGCTGCAAAATCCCATCATTGGTCAGCAACATACGCGTCACAACTGAACTGTCTGTCAGATCGTACCTGTAATAAATCTCCTTCTCATTGTAAACAAACTCGTATGTGTAAATTAGGTTCGGTTTCAAATTAGGCATCCCACTGAATTTAAGACCATTCCATGGTCCTGATCGGAAAACTATGTTCTCACCAACCCTGATAAATATCTGCGGATATCCACCAGGATCAAGCATAGTTGTAGAATCACCTAATGAAGGATCATTAGTGCTTTTCCATGACACCAAGTACCGATCAAGGCCAGTAATCAAGTTTCTGCCAAACTTGAGGCCTGGCAAAAACGTGTTACCAGGATAGTCAAAACTATCCCACAAGTAATCATCCTCGTTTGTATCATTTGCTTCTCTTATAACAAGATTTCCTGAATTCAAAAGCTGAGCTACTGGATTCTGCGGCACTCTTGATGTATTAGTAGACCATAAAACAACGTTTGTTGAATTATGAAGGACAAGGATTCCCTTGCTGGTCACTTGCAAAACACCTGATGTGTCATTGAGTGGTGCTTCTCTGTTAGCAACCCAAACCAGAGTCTCACTAGAGAACTTGTACCATATTCCTACATAACGCAAACTTGTACTTCGAGGGCTAAAAAATCCTAGCTCAAAGTTGCTCCCAGCTGAAACTATGGTCTCTCCATCTATGATTGACTGGTTTACCGCTATGGTATCTGCACCATCGGAGGTTGTGAAGATGAAGAACATGGAGCATAAAGAAACTAGTGTAAGACCTTTCATGGATGTTTAATTTGGTTGCCTAACTAATGAGCTGCTTTGTCTCTGGTTTAAAGATGGTCTCATTAGGTAAGAGTGACAAAATTAACTTCTCAAAACAAATTTTATATTCTCTTTTAACTTTCTTGCCTATTATTTCTGTCACATTAGTCAGCTAGCTTAACATGTGAAATGAATTGATGAATTTTTAGTGTGAAAGGTGGGCCAGGGGTCTAGAACTCTTTGACTACATGTGATGGAGAACAAGAAATATTTATCTTGGGGCAATGGATAAACACTACTTCCGAGCTTGTTGTACCAATTTGAAGCCTTTCCAAGTCGTCACCTGATTTAAAACCCATGATTCAAATTATTGTCCATATTTGAAACTTAAGACAATGAGGTTAGAGCAAACTTATCGACCAGATACGGCTGATAATTTGTCAGAATCATATATATTTAGGGCTTAGTATTTAGCTTAGCACAAAAGTATTAGATTATTATTTTATTTTTAATTTTGTTTTAAAAAGATCCAGATAAAAGCAAAAAAATATTAATCTATCAATAGCCCCCAAATCTTTATATATTATATGCAAAGATTTTGAAAGTCTTTATCAATAGTAAAGGAAACCCTTTTTACCTTTCCCATAAGATTTTACATGTCTCACGTAGAATTGCCAAGAACTTCAAGTCCAGGTGGTTTGCCTTTACTTGGAGAAAGTGTCCATTGACAAATAAAATGGTGGCTGACTTTGAATGGGGTAATTGAGTGGATTTTTTTACATCTATGATGATATTAAAGGTATTTCATCTCGTAATGGGAACTAGAAGATTTTTTTTTATAACCATGCCAATCTTGCTTGTTACTTTTCTTTTACTTTTACTTTATGTGATTTCTACTCCCACAGCAAGACCCTAAATCATCTTTACTCTAATCCAAGAGAAGAAAAACCTACTTCAGACATTTCTTTTATCATAATTTGTTTCTCTATCTTTTTTTAAACAGAATAAATAGACTCTAGAAACATTAGGTTTGTTTCTAAAAAGAGAGGTGCTCTTGTCCCTAATAAGGAATTCAAGTTTCAACTCGAGCCTGAAAGAAACAGAAAGGGACAAGAGTCCATTAGACTAGGTCCTGGGACAAGAGAGGGGGTGCTATATTGGTATCCTCCTCTGGCAAAGAGGTGTGAAAACCTTCTCGCAAGAGTCCTTCTCCTACCCATGTTAGATATACTTGGGAAAGAAGGTCTTATAGGAGTTCTTCTCCTACTCTTGTGAGAGATACTTAGGATAAATGGAGGTTGCTCCAAACTCCTATAGATAACGTACTTAGCAATGTAAGTACCGGGGATGTAAAGTTTGTGGCTCATCACTAACTTGAAGAGTAGATGTCTTAGATGCCCGACCTTGTATTGCATATCAACAAGTAGACCCTAGGCTCCACCTAGGGTTATTTTGAAATCACTACCCCATTTGTATATACACAATGTGGTATTCCTTCCCTTTTTAAGGGTTTGTGAGGGAGGTGTCTGGTTACTACCAATCAGGTCCAGGCCAGCTGTATCCCAATGGATGGACAATTTTTTCCTTTTTTGAAAATTTTTGTTAGATTGTTGGGCTTGAACCTATAGTTAATGTTTTTATAAGATGCTATCAATTGGTTACTAACATCAATGGTAGCAATGACATACAATGGTTCTTCAACTTTGCCAACATAAATAATGGCGTCATGAAAAACATGTTGGCTAAAAAGATGATGTATGTTAAGAAATTGAGAGGAATATGGTTGGTTATAAGATTCATTGGGATAGTTAATCCTAAAGAAGGATTGCAACTAATTTAGGGGTTTTCCCATGACTAAAGGATCCCCCATAAAGTAAACAACAAGCCTCATTTGAGCTTCAATGACGAGAAAAATTATATTGTGCTGGCCTCGACTTCAACTGAATATGAAGTTAATAGGATGGCCAAACAATACTACCAGACCATTTTTCAAAGTATGTTGCTTCTCTGCCTTGCTTCTGGCCTTTTTTCTATTGCCCTGATTCTAACATTTTGTTTTATTTTTGTCTTTACTTGATTGATGGCTAAAAGAGAAGGAGAAGCTTTAATAAGGCTTATTGAAGAGAGTTTACCATGGGTGTGTTTGTCTCCAACAATTAGCGAAGACAGAGGTGGAAAGGTGATGGAGGAATCCCTCAAAATTTTTAGTGAGCTCCCCATTTCTAAAGGTTCCATCTTTAAGAGGAAAATGGTGGGGGTCATAACCCTTGTAGAAGTTAGGGGTAGTGATCTTCCCCCAACCATGAAAAAAAGTAAACCTGACTCCCTCTATAGTGATTGTGAGTGTTGCCACCCATTTTAAAAGGAGGAGAGTCTCAACCCTAATGTAAACTTATGCTTCAGCCTCACCGATAGAGGCTTCTACAGTGGTATTTCCTCTGCCTTGGCTTCCTGTTTTGTTAGTTGAGGAAACAACAACTGAGACTTCTATTGGGGTTAGCACTAAGGAGTTTAAGGATGTTTTTGTCGATTTGGATTTTGGTATGCCTTTCAATATTTCAATCATGACAGATGATAAGAGGCAGTTCATTAAATCTATTATTGGTGAGATGTCAGGTCTTAGAAAGGTTGGCCTCGAGGTGGTAAAAGCGCTAGAGAGGATCCTTATCATCTCGTATTTCTTTTTTTATTTGTTTTTATGATTACCATTTTTAACATTAACCATTGGCAAACCTTCATGATGTGAACCCACTTTAGGAGATACTAGATGGACGAAAAGGGGCATGTAAGGGAAATTGTGGCCACGAATAGGGCAAATCAAGTTGTATTTAAATGGCTTCAAAAAAGAAAAACTGTTGTAGAGGCTGATCTGTAGAGCTTTAAGATGGCTTATTCCACGCTGAAGGACAAAATACAAGGCATTGCCTTTGAGCTGGGCTACAATGAAAAATCACTTCAAGCCGCCTATAACCAAGTGGTCCCTCTAAGACAAGAGCTTCTTAAAGCGAGGACCTCCTAAGATAGTTTATGGGCTGAGCTTGTTGTTGCCAAGAAAGAAGCCCAGCGTTCCCATGCTAAGTCGAAAGCTTTAAGAGACTCATCTAGAGACCTCCAATAGTGTTTTAGAAGGTCGGTAGCTTTGACTAAGATAGTGGGAGACAAGATATTTATTATCATATCCAACCTATATTTCTTTAATCTCTTGAGGGGAGTACAAATGGATTTTAGTGCAACCTTCCATCATGTCCCAATTCCTAACTTTACAGAGGTGTTCCCAGTCAGGGTCATTGTTGCCCAGTGTGGCAAGTGCCTAGCTGAGGAACCTAGGCTATATTATTAAGCCTTTTTTTGTGTGTATATGTTTCTTTTTTCCTCGGTCTTGTGGGGATAAGTTCTCTTTTATAGAGTTCAATTATCTCAGTGTTAGTTTGCATAGATATAGAGCCCTTGTGTAAAGATTTTATATGGGTCTAATGTTCACACTTATTTGAATAGTTTTTAGTCTAATGCCTATATTTAATTAATTTTTTAGTCTAATTCCCATACTTAGTTGAATATTTCTCATTTTTAAGCTTTGGATTGTCCAACCTTAACAAGGTTTAAAAGGGTTCTGCCTCTTTCCTGAGACTTAGAAGAGGTCTTTCTCGTAGGTGTCCTTTTGTCAGTCCGGATGTATCAGTAGTGGATTATTAAGAAACCTTGTTTGTCTTTTCTTTGAAGAGAGTAAATGTATCAGGTGAACAAAATTCTTTCTTACTGTTGTGGCGACTTCCATCTCATTCTTTGAGAGATGTGTGATTGCACTAGGGAGACCATGTCAATCATTTCCAAAGTAAATTGTGTTGTAGCACTAGGGAGGCATTGATTCCTTCCAAAGTAATTCATGCAATTGCATTAGAAAGAGAGAATTCATCCCATCATTGAAAGGCCAAAGGACTTATGTCATGGAGAGACCATATCCATTCTTATTGTTAAAGCAGTGCTTATCTTATCCTTGAAGAAATTTGTGATTACACTAGGAAGGCTATGCTAATCATTTCCAAGGTAAATTGTGTTATAACACTAGGTAGAGATTAATTCCTTTCAAAGTAATTTGTGAGATTGCACTAAAAAGAGAATCCATTCCATCATTAGAAGGTTGAGGGGGTTATGCCTTTAAAAGACTATATCCATCCCTGTTGTTGAGGTAATGTTCATCTTATTCTTGAAGAGATATGTGATTGCACTAGGCAAACCATGTTGATCCCTTCAAAAGTAAATACTAATGCCACTAAGTAGATGTTGACTCCTTCCAATGTAATTTGTGCAATCACACTAGAAAGAATAAGTCTATCCTATCTTTGGAAAGTTGAGGTGCTTATGCCCTGGGGAACACTTGAAGAACAAAAAGCACTGTCACTTTGAACAATTTAATTCATATATAAGAAACTTACATGCTTAGTCAGTGACCATAATACATTTCTATCCCTTTATTGAGGTGTAATCAATTTTATGATATTTTTACTAAGATCATAGTCTTAGTTTGAAAAGAGGAGATAACAAGATTTCTCCAGTAAATGTCCTCTAGAAAGTGGTCAAATAAACCCTTCAAATTATATGGTTTGAACAAATAATTCACTTGTATTATTGAAAGCTTTCCAAAATCTCGAGGCTCCAACTACATTTGTGGATTTGACATATATATGAATAATATCTTCTTGCCTTACTAAGCCCAGAAGCAAGTAGAAAGAAATCCTACTTTAACTTGGAGTGATCAAATTACTATAAACATTTTCCAATATAATGAAGAATTATTGATGCATGGATGAAACATGTGTGCTAACAATTATAGAAATGTCCATAAAACATCTTGTTGCGATAGTGCTTTGATAGTTTACCTTAGATAGTGATTAAGGATGTCCATAACTCGGCTCTTGATAAAACTCATAATAGTTTTTTTTATCAATTTTCCATAGATGACGCCACTGATACAGTCATAAAAAATCCAAGAAGCTTGGGGGCAAAGCTTATGTTTTGAATAATCGGTTAACATTTTAATTCTTGCAATTTGATCCACTCTTTCTAGCCACTATGGTTAGTGTGTAATACCTGCAAAACATCCTTGTTGTTGAATTTGAGGACTCTCAAATGCTTTAGTAAACACCTTTTTTAAAGAAAAATACAATGATATTTTAGTGAGAGATTGAAAATAAATGTGCATGGAAAATCCAAATTCAACACCTCATGTTTAAAGGATTTCTAATGTATTTATAGTCCATTAGACTCTTTATAAGGAGGAAGAGCTAAAATATAAGGAACAAATCTCTAACTCGTTAGGATAAAATAACTTTGACTTATCAGAGTAAAATATCTTTGACTTGTCACAGTAATTATGGAGCCTAAGATATTTTGAAGTTAAAAATAGCATGGGCTCAATGCTTAGCTAAGCTTGAAAATGATACGTCTAGTAGCTCGCTAGACCTATAATGAAGAATTATTGATGCATGGACGATGAAGGTGTGCCAATAATTATAGAAAAGTTTGTAAAACATCTCATTGTGATAGAGCTTTGATAGTCTACCTTTGATGGTGATTAAAGACATCCATAACTTGGCTCTTGATAGAACACACAATGATTTTTTTTTTTTATCAATTTTCCATAGATGACGCAATTGATATAGTCCTAAAAAATCCAAGTAGCTTTGGGGCATGTCTTATATCTTGGATAATCAATTAACTTTTTTATTCTGGCAATCTAATCCATTCTTTGTAGCTAAGGTGGATAGTTTCTGGTACTTATAAAAAGTACCTATTGGTGAATTTAAGGACTTTCTGATGCTTCAGTAAGTAGTTTTTTGATAGAAAAATGCAATGATATTTTAAGGAGAGACTAAAAATAAATATGTAGTGAAAAAAATAAAATAACTCTACCTTATCAGAGTAAAATATCTTTGACTTATCATGGTAATTATAGAGCCTAATATTCTTTGGAGATAAAAAGAGCATGGGTTTAATATTTGGCTGAGCTTGAAGTTGGTAGGTCTAACAACTTGCTAGACTCATAATATTAGGGCTGAGCGCTTTATGGGGACGATGGTACCTCTAAAGGTTTAAAATCTTTTAATTTTTTTCTTTTAAGTTTTCAAAATTTTCATAATATTCATGCATTTGCCTCTCTAAGAAAACATATTTACACCAATTTTTTTTATTTGTTTAATTCTCATTCTTGTCTTTAAAGTTTGCATGACAACAACTCCATTTAAGATTTTAATTGTTACCTAACATTTTTCATTTCCACCTTTTCTATAATAATAAATAGTATGCTCTGCTAACAAATGATGCAACCATAAATAATACAAAAAAGATAACAAACATAAGAAACACTTAATTCTGTTGAATATGATCATCATCATAAAATTGTATTTCAAGATTTTATTATTGAATATTTTCTTTTCAAGTATTCTCTTGAAATATAAGTTAAACAACTTTATTTATACTAGTTCTAGGTTTATCCTGGAGAGAAAAAAGTTCTTAGTAAATAATATAGAGTTATTCTAAGAATTCCTAAACAAAGTAGAAAAAATAAAAATAGCAAGCATAATGTTTGATTTTCTAAACTAAATAAGAAAAAAAATCATTATAAAGAAAAATATTTTCCTAAACAAAATAAAAATAAAAATAACTAGGAAATAAATAATTTTCCCTCATAAATTGGAGAGAACTAGTACTCGAATTCAAATCTTGATCTTAAAGATGTTCATTCAAAACTCTCTAACCCCTTTTGTTTCTTTGCTTGAAGTGTATAACAATTTTAAATATCAACTTGAGTCCTTTCATTTTAAAATTTATATAAGAAACAATAATTAGAAATTTATATCTCTTTTATTTACTTCTAAAGCAATGAATTGCAAACCTCAAACTTGCTTCTTTAACATGTGTTAAATCGATATAACCTTTGAACAAACCTATTTTCATGATGATAGTAATCTTGTAATCAAAATGATCAAAATATCCTAAATCGACAAAAAACATTGTCGAGTGCCTTTAATGTCATCTTTGCAATCAATTCTAACTTATCAATTAGGATATTATTGATGATATCATCATAACCATTACTATCATTGTTTATTGTATTATTATTAACATAATCATCATCAAAATAAACTTTATAAATTGGTGAAAAATATCAATCCATATTTATCTTATCATAAATGGATCACCAAAATCTTTATGATACTCATCTTAGTCAAGAGGTTGCCTCACTTACTTTTACATTTGAAATAGTTTTTCAAAGCTACCAATGAATTCATGATCACTTTCCATATGATCTTTTAGGGTTCTCACATTTATTAACTGGCGAATTAATTCTACAATCTATCTTTACATGTATTCTATCATCAATTGTTGAATGTCTATTTCCCAAGGAGGAACCTCATCACCGAGGCATGAGAATGTTTTGTTTTATCATCTTTTCTAACCATGGTTATTTAATAGCACACAACAACTAAACACCAAGAATTGTTGGGCACTAATACCAACTAATGCAAATGAAAACAACATAAGAAAGATAACAGGCATAAGCAACTTAAAATTTTACTAAATAGGGTCATTGCATAATAATCCTATTTCAAAATTTTAGTAGTGATTATTTTATCTTCATTTGGTTATATATGTTTAATAAAAAAAATTCAAAAATTATATTGAGTACAAGTTGAGTGAACTCTTCACCTAATGACAAGGAAACAAATTGAATAAAATTTTAGGTAATCTTTTATATAGGGAAAGTATTACCATTTTTTTTCTAAATAGGAATAGTATATGGTATCTTAATCATTTAATTTGTATAGATGCTTAGGGGAAAGTAAATAGTGCATCGTACAAACATGATCATTACTAGTTCTTCTAGTATTGCTTCTCACAACCATGAGTCGTTAAGTATTGACCAAGAGCAAGCACCTGAGACACAGGTAGCCACACTCTACGCAGGCTTGATGAGTATGATGCATCCACATCAAGGGGGGTCCCTTGACAATAAGACCCATTTACCCGAAAGTATCATGATTGGTGGATGAACAACCTTTCCATGCAAGTTTGTTTTCTCTTCGCAACGACAAGTTAATAATTTTTTAAAATTAATTTCAATTGACAAATGCAATTTTAGGTTTACAAACATTGAGGTTGTTAAAACCATAACATCGGCGATGAAAATTCCATTATTTTGATTGAGTCATGTTTCCAAATATCTTGAATAGAAACCTATGATTGATACATGATTTGAAAGGTTCAAGGTTAGTATTAACTTAAATATTTTTCTATGTTAATTCAGTTAGTTTATTAATATTAATGAAATTTATCTTTATGAATTTTAATTGTAAGGAAAATTTTGAATGGGTGAGCTGACAACGCTACTAGAATAAGGGTTTGAGAGAATCACACTGCAACTAGGTAAGATTGAAATCAAGATAAAAACTTTTAATCCTTTTATTCAATTTTACTTTTCATTTACTAATAGATAACTCATTTGTACCATATAGGTTGCGTGATTTTTGGTACGAGATGCAAAAGAAAGCTAAAAAATATATGAAATAAAGAGAGCTTCCAGACAGGAAAAAGGTGGTAGCTTAGAAGGATTTCAGACTGTCGTATATCTTAGAGGCTGTATGGGTGGAATTTATTAAGCACGTGACTTCTGAATATTTTTTATGACGATCACACTTTAGTGCAGAGAATCGGAACCAACATGTTCACAGTTCCGCTACCACACACCGACAGGTCCATTCCATCTGTATCGCATGCTAAGTGGATGGTACGATTCTTTTTCAATTACATCTATTTTTTTATTTGTTGTTTTTTATAAATATATTTAATTAACAATAATTTTCTCTTGAAAGCTATGATTTTTGGACACAAGCCAAGCTCGATGAAGCTTTTTATGGAAACACATGTATGGATTTATGATAGCAAAAAAAAGGTGCAACAGTTCATGGATAACTAAGCTCAGCACTTTATGCGATGTTGGTTTTCAACCATTTTTTTCTCAAGTTATTATGTTTTTGAATTTGCTAATTGTTTGTTCCAGGATATGTATAACACCTAGTTGAAGGAGAAATATGGTAATGATTCTTCGATCCATCCAGATCTCGATCTAGATTTGTGATTGGAGGCATGAATATTTGGTGGACTTGATATAAATTGAGTGTGTGGTCTCTCTAACACTATGGTTAAGGATTTATGGACGACCTATAGTGTTTTAACCGTTGCATGTTTATATTGGTTTTAAGCACTAAAGCTCTGGAGTTTGAGGTAATTTTAAACCAATGAGTTAAAGCTCGAACAACCCATCTTGTTGCTGATTAAGAACGACTTAATGCTAAAATGGTTGAACTTTATTAATTGGTAATGGAGATAAGATCTTAGATGAGTGGTACATGTACCCCCTCTTATTTGCCCCATGGTCTCAGCAAAGACTTGCATCCTCCTTCTCCTTAGCGTCTCTATTCTAGATTAATTGTATTTGAACTTATAAATATTTAAATTTATAATAAATCTTTTATTTTTATATTAATTTAATTTATTTTAATTATTTTCTATTTTTAATAGATTTTTTAAAAAATATATATTTTTAAATTATTATTGATGGGGTTACCGACGAACATATTCCAAAGAGTTAAAAAAGAATTACTGCAAATGTCATTGATTTTCTATTTTTGTTTAATAGATTTAAAAAAAAACATTATATATTATTACTGACGGGGTTACCAACGACATAAGTCCATCGATATATTTCAGAGAGTTGAAAAAGAATTACTGCAAATATCATCGCCACTGTTTACTCACCTATGGAATAATAGCTAGTCTTTTCATGGTTATATGTCAAATTCATCAAAGAAAATACCACTAGACAAAAACAATCATCGATAGAATGACATATGATTTTTATGTTGGTGATATATTATATTCATTGATGGAAATACCGACGTAGTGAAGCGGGTACATTTTCTTATACTGTGCTTTTTTTGTTGGTTAATTTATCAGTAAAATTATTATTGACGAACTCATCAACAAACCACAAATCACTGACGAGAGTTTTTATGATGAATTATTTTTATTTGTGAGTCCATCAGGAAAATTCATGCCAACAAACTATGCGTATAAATATTGATAAAAAATTTCATTGGTAAATCTAAAAATTCTAACTGTGAAAATCCATGTATAATTTTTAGTTAGGACATGCCTTATATGCTTTCTAACTTGATGCAATGATAGTTGAGGTAAAACACATACATGGTTTTGCGTTTTGCTTCAATACCCGAGCATGTACAGGATTGGTATTGCTTATGTAATTACCACTTCAACAAGCTAAGATATGCGTGTTTTTCATCCCTTGTATTGGAGATTGTTTTGGATTAATGCCATTGCAACATTAAGTCTTAATATTTTTATGTCGTATTTTGTTTAGTGCTTGTCCTGTCTTTTCTTGCTTGTGGATTGCTACTTCATTTCATTTCATGTTTTTGATGAGGATACTTGACGAAGCCAAAATTTTTATTAATCAGCTAGGATCGATAGAAAAATTTGGAAGGACTGAAAGAAAGCGCTTAAGAAAAATCTGAGAAAGAGCACAATTTCTCTACTGGTTCATCAAAATAACAAATTCCGATGAAAAATAAATTAGACAATTTAATCTCAACTAGTTTTCGGTCCAAATTTTTATTTTTTAAATATTGATTTGATTTGATTCGATACGTATAATAAAAAAGCTCAAACCCGTAATTTAAAAAACATCTATGCATCGTAAATTTCTAAACAGAGAGAGTATACCTAATAAAGATGTGACCAAAAAAAAAAAAACACGTCCTAGTCATTCAGCGACCTGTACGAAAATCCTTAAAAACCTACCAAATTCTTTTCTTTCATATTTAAAGTGACAGGCGTTGACAACAGGATTAATGTAGATTGCTGTAACAATATGAAAGGTAGAACGGCAAACTTATTGAGATTCCAGTCCTACCCTCCATTATTATTAAATTATTATTAATTAATATTCTAAAAGACGTGTGAAAAACACTTACCTTTCCACGCCTTTATTTATATATTATAATTATAATTATAATAATATAATAATAACATATACTAAAACACTCTATTCTTTTTCGTTTTTATTTTTTTATTTTTTTGGTTTTTATGCCTTTATAGTATTTTTTTTCTTTTTTTTGGTGTTTTTTCTTTTAATAATTTTTCTTTTAATTTAGTTTGTTAATGTTAAACTTTTTTTAACGGGTTAACCCGAAATTTTTTTTAGCTTTTTTCTTTTTAATTATTCTTTTAGTTTGATTTGTTAATGTTAAATTTTTTTCTATTTAATTATCAGACTTTCATAATATGTATCTCGAGCTTAACAGGTTAACCTGGTTTGATGATTTAACCTAGTTAACTTGTCAATTTTTTTTCTATTTAGTTATCAAACTTTTATGACGCGAATTACAAGTTTAATGGGTTAACCTTTGAAATGTTAACCCAGTTAATTCAAATTTTTTAGTTAAATCCATATCCAAGGCTATTGGATCTGGTATTGCAGTCAAACTCACTTAAACTTAGATCATGCAAGTTTAATATTATTATTAATATTATTAATATTACTGTTGAATAAAATATTCCAGTCAAACTAAAGACTCTTGGATATAATCTCACTTAAAGATCTAATACTTTTAGATTTTAGTTTTTTTTATATATAAAAAAATTAACTCACGGCATCGCGTGGGTTATATAATTAGTCTATAATCTAAATGGGGTGGGATTTTCAAGGTGTATCCTATCATATTTTAAATTGTGCAATTTTTTTTTAAATTTGATCCTTCACTTTTTGGACGATTTAGTTCTAATTAAAGAGCAATTAATTTTAAATTCTTATAAAAAGGTAGGATTGAAAGAAGAGAGACCGAAATGTAAAACGCGACAAACATGGGTGACTATACTTTAGTCCTCCAACATAAAAAATCACACAAATTATGCAATTTTAGCCCCTCAAAATTTTTTCAATTCTATTTTGATATAAAATTTTATTTTTGTTATTTTTTGGTCTCTAGTTGAGGGAGGAGAGAGAGATATCTCCAGATTCTGGTGGTAGAGAGAAACACATCTTGACATTGATTTAGACCACCAAAATAAACTATGTTTATGCCAAATTTTTCCATTTAATGAGAGGAGTTCATATTAGATATTTTTGTACCTTAAAAGTTCGTGAAAAAGTAGATTTGAGCTTGAGTTGATTTTTGATTTTGAATTGAGTTCGGTTTTTTTGGGTGTTTTTTAGGTTTTTTTTAGGCCATGGATAGGTTTATCATGATTTCTAAGATGTTTTAGATCAAAAGAGCATAAACCCTAATTTTTCAGCCACTACAATGGTCATAATTTGAGGAAAACAGACAATGCGTTATCTATTTTTTTATGAAAAAAATTAGGGTAGATGACATGTTATCCGTTCTAGGTGCAGTTAAGAAAAAAGAGCTCGCACGTAGGCCTTGATAAAATAGGCTAATAGGGCTGGCCTGACTTGTGAGGCCTAGCAGCGCTTGATCTTGTTTTTCTCCTAATTTTTTCTATTTTAATTAAAGCTTCTTTTTAAAAAAAAAAAAACTTAATTATATTTACATTTACCCATTTTCTTTTTTATTTTATTTAGAGAGTCTCCTTTAAATGATGATGATTTTTTGGTTTCGTTTAATTTTCAAAGAGGTTTTTCTGATTCATCTATGATTTTTTTTTTTTATCTTTTGTATAGATGAACTATATTTTTTTAAAATAGGAATTATTTATTTTCATATGATATTTCTAATAGGTGTAGCTTTGCATATTATTATTATTTATTTTATTCAATCAATTTAATATGTTTGTCTATTTCTATTATTATTTAATTAAATAAAAAATGTTTTAATAAACAAAAATTAGCTAACATGACCGGATAAATGTTTTGTGTTACAAGATTAAATATCTTGATTTACATCTATTTCTTGATTTTTCAAATTTTATTTTTAAGTGTTGTTAATGATTTTTTATTTATTTATTAGCATGCATAGTTCTCAGGTTATTTGATTACATATGTGCATACATTTTTTGATTTACACTTAAATTTTTTGAATTACAAAAATACATTAGAAAAACCTGTATATATAATTTTTTTAAAATAAAAATATTTGACCTGTGATAAAGTGTGGGTCACGTAACTATTAAAAACCAAATGGTGAAAATGAGAGGGATAAACAAGGCAATTATAATCCAAAATATAATTAAATGTTGAAATAACGCATCATACAAAATTATTGATAAAATAATACAGTTTAAAGATATCATTATTTAAAAATATAATATTTTAATAATCTCACGCTTCACAACTACAATATTAATAAAATTTAATGTTTTTAAACTGAATATTTAATAAAATAATTAGAGTATAGCTAATGTCTATCAAGTAATTTCACTAATGTGTTCTATCGATGTTATACATCAAGGCAACGTACGGTGATTTATTTATTTTTTTTCCCTTTTTGCAACATCAACAAGAAAATGTCGTTAAATTCTCCAATCAGCGCTTAATAACTCCCCTCCTCCCAGATAAAAGAAAAATTCTTTGTTTTTGCAAAAACTTTTGTACATTCATTGTTTATTTTTAGTGAAAATTGTTGAAGAGTAATATAAAAATTCTTTTTTACGTCTCACTTAATAAATTAATTTTTTAAATTAAGATAACTTTTTTGTATATAATAATAAGGATATCTTCAAAGTATCCATTAATTTTATTTTTTTACAAAATTTCCTCAGAATCCAATCCTTACCGTTTAAAAAACAACTGAATGCATCAAGTGTGATTGGTTTTATTTATCAATGATTATAGGAGTTATAGACAATCTATCAGGACAACAATATCTATGCTGTCTTTGTCCTCATTTTTCATTTGGCATCAGTGATACTTCTATATATTTATGATGTGATTTTATATTAAATTTTTTTATGATACATAAGAAATATAGTATAATTTTGTTAGTTACTTTCTTTCTTGGATCCACTTTGAGAAAATGAAACAAGCACAAGGAAAAAAAACATTAAACTCAGAATAGTATCTTTATCTAATATTTTTTTTCTCTTTCTCTTTTTATTTTTTAATAATTATAAATGAGGAGAATAACCAAGGTTTCGACCATTGTTTGCTTTGCCGCCTTCTCGGGCAATAAACTCTCAAAACTGCCTTCCAAGCCAAACTCGTGTTGCTGATAAGTTGCCTTCTCTGTGTAGCTAAAAGACGGGTCTTCGTTGTCAAAGCTCGCCTGTTGTGCTCATTTGAGGAAGACAGGACCCAAATTCTGTGGGACACTGGAACTTGACATGAAAGCTTGAAAGATCATTTGATTGGGACTAAGTTTCATTCAAGATTTTCGTTTTTTTCTTTTAATTTCGAAAATATTTCATCTCTTTCGTCCATGATCACCAGGTCGTCCTCTTCCACTTCTGCGGCCATATCTTGTACCTACCCCAACTAAAATTTTCATTTTCTCTGCTAGAAAAATCAAATATTTCTATTATTATATAGCACAGGAAGCACCAACTATATCTCATAAATTTAAAATTAATGAACAGGGAGCCGTTTGAAGTTTTGGATCGAAAACGTTTCGACTGCGTCCCCTAAAATTAAATATGTACCATGTTCTTTATGACATCCTGCTCTAGGTCAGCAAGTGTCATAAATCCACTGAGTTTGCATACCATGGATGGTTCTTGTTGTGAAAATCAAATGATTTCAAAACTTGGAATAATGTACAATAAATTTATTAAATAAATCCCCATCAATATTAATTATATGCTTTTAAGATTATTTAAGGAGGAGACCTATTTTTTTATTAACATCAAAGTAATACCAAGATATCCCATCTTATTACAAATTGAAAAACATGGATCCTTTCTTTTTCTTGATATTAAAGATAAAATAAGAACAAGGTTTAGTCCGAGCCCGCTAAATGCTTGTAGGAATTACATAAATGGTTTGTTATTAATTGCTTTTAAAAATGAGCAGTGGCAGTATGATGGTTCGTAATGCAAACAATGGCAAGCTATGTTTGAAAATTCTCTAATTAACTACTACACTAGAAAAATTCGGTTCCCTCACCTTCTTCACTGTTCATAGGAACAGCAAAGGAGGTGAACCTTTTTTCTTTCTTTCTTTCTTTTAAAAAAAATTAGCTTCCATTTTTTTTTCTATGCATTTTGTTCTCATTAAATGCTTTCTAGTTTCTTTCTATCAATTTTATCCCTTAATATTTTATTAATTTTAAATTGATCATCGTAATTTATTTTGATTTATTTTCTATGAGCTTATTATGGTCTCAAATAAATATTTTAATATTTATTGATACTTAATTTTGTAAGCATTTATTTTTTTATCATATCATTAAATAAAAAATTAGTTTAAAATTACAAAGTTTTTAAACTTAGTAAAGTTTATGATTCAAATTGCAAGTTTAACAAGTTAAATCATGAATCCCGGGTCATTCCATTATATATATCATCTTGAAATTTATTTTTAAAAAACTCATATTACTTTTGTTATTGGTTGTCCAGGTTAGCTTTGGACCCATCAGGTCAGCTGTGTTATATAGAAGCAACTTTAATGTTATTTAAATTTATAAGGAGTTGAATAAGGAGTTGGGTAAGAAAGTTTCAAAGTTAATTCACTAAGTCAGGTTTGATAACAATGCTAAATAATTTTTTTTTAATTTTTTTGATTGATTTTTTTTTGTTTATGTTTTTTGATTTTATCTTTTAATATTTGGTTGATTTTAAATTGATCTTTATAATTTTTTTATTTACTTTCCAAGAGGTTATTACAATATCAAAAAAGCATCTCAACATTTAATTGATGCTTAAATTTTGGGAGCATCTATTTTTTATGTCATGTAATTTAGTAAATAAATAAATAAAGTTGTTAATTCTAGTGAAGTCTATGATCCTAGTTGTGGATTTAACAAGTTAAATCATGAAATTTAGATTAATCTAATATGCCACCATCTCAATATTTAAAAAATATCATTTTGAATTTTTTAAAGTTAAACCATGATTTTTTAACCGTTATTTAGATTATCTTTAGATACATCAAATTAAATGAATCATATCAAATAACTCTCATATAACTTAATATAAATTTGGGTTATGTAAGGAATTGGGCGTGAACAATTTAAAATTGAAGTTTAATGATAATATCATATATGTTTTTGAGATCTAAACCTTTTTTTTTTAACATTCAGTTTTTCTTGCCTGCATTTCAAAAACAAAAATAATATAAAAGGCCTAAGGATCATTGTACAAGTATTTTAATTTTATAAACCATGAATACATGCAATTGGGCATGAAACCCATGATTCAAGGAGACGTAAACAAGAACTTGTTTCTAGTTGAAAAGGGCCTCAGGGGGTTCCAAATCCAAAGAACCTATAGCTTTTCGAGTTTCGAGTTAGCCTTAGTTTCTGGTCAATTTATTATTAGTCTTAGTTTCAGCCCATTTCGAGTACATCTGAATTTATCCTTCATTATGTGCACATCCCGCTGAAAAAAAGAAAAAGAAAAAAATAACATTTCACTACATTTCCTTAAAAGGTTTTTAGTTTCAACAGAAAAGACAATAAGATTGATAAATGTTAAGACGGTTTTCAAATTCTTTTTGTTATTTATTAAACATATTCTACTCTTGACATATATATATATATATATATATATATTAAATTGATGCAAAGTCTCCAATACTCCTCTCGTGATATATATATATATATATATATATATTAAATTGATGCAAAGTCTCCAACATTATTAAGAGCGAAAGATACTAGCATGCTTGAGATTCCATGCTTGCATTGTTATGGTGAATAGTAAACATGGGATATCTTGTGTTTTCTTGGTTTTGATAGTGAATAATTTAAATTACTTCGCAGCCATCGTCAACAAACTTTCAAAGTCAAATATAGAAGGCCATGCCGTGTCGAATTATTTGTCCTATACACTTTACCGCTACCCCCCACAGTCACACGGCGCTCTGACCTTTTCTGTCAAGAAAATTACTCAAAATTCAAAAATTCCAGGGTAGCGGCGATGGCAATGGGGCCATTCAAAGTGGTCCCTAATAAATACGCATTCAATTTCAATTGGTTTGGTCCACCACGTGGATTTCTATTAGTTCAATCACAAGAACTGAAAACGAGTTTAGATGACTCAGGAATGTTGGGCTTATCCAAGTCTCCCTCGCAATTGCACTTTCTTTCCATTTACGAGGATATTTGTACTTAATTGAATTCATGGGGAATGACAGTCTGACTTCTGTCAGCTGCAGCCCTTAAACTCCTACTATTTTAATACCATCTCCATTGGTTAGGACCAGTCTTTCAGCTAAAGCACGAATTACCAAAAAAAACATCAATGAATAACATTACCATACTTTGCTTTTGTTTTACTTCTTTCTTCGTTACATCCCTAGCAGCAGACACCATCTCTGCAAATCACACTATCGGCGATGGAGAGACCATAGTTTCGAGTGGCGAGAGATTTGAACTGGGGTTTTTCAGCCCTGGTAATTCCACAGGGCGGTATTTGGGAATATGGTACAACAAGATATCTAAAGGGAAAGTGGTGTGGGTTGCCAATAGAGCAATCCCAATAACTGATAAGTCAGGAGTCTTAAAGTTCGATGAGAGGGGAGCTCTCATCCTTGTCATTCAGAATGGTAGTGTCATTTGGTCTTCCAATACATCAAGGCACGCGCAGAACCCGGTTGCTCAGCTTTTGGATTCAGGAAATCTTGTGGTCAGGAATGAAAATGATCGTCGCACAGAAAATTTCGTCTGGCAAAGTTTTGAACATCCTGGAAATACATTTCTACCTGGAATGAAGGTTGGAAGACTAGCTTCTGGATTGGATGTGATTATATCATCATGGAAGAGCAATGATGATCCTTCTCAAGGCCCTTATACCTTTGAGATTGATGGGAAGGGTTTAGAGCTAGTTGTCAGACAGAATTCAGTTCTGAAGTCTCGATCAGGGCCGTGGAATGGTGTTGGCTTTAGTGGTTTGCCTCTTTTGAAACCAGACCCCCTTTTAAGCTATGCTTTTGTTTTTAATGACAAAGTGGCATACTTAACTTATGATATTAACAGCTCTATTGCTTTGACCTTGGTTTTTGATCAAGGCGGTGTCCTGGAGCGGCTTGCCTGGATTGACCGACTTAATAATTGGATAGTGTACTCAAGTGCACCAGGAGATAACTGCGATAACTATGCACTATGCGGTGCTTATGGCAGGTGCACCATCGGAAACTCCCCAGCATGTGGGTGTTTGAACAGATTCGTGCCAAAAAACCAAAGTGAATGGGTAAGGGCAGACTGGTCTAGCGGGTGCGTTCGGAGGACACCGCTGAACTGCCAGAATGGAGATGGATTTATAAAGTATTATAACATTAAATTGCCAGACTCAAAGATTCGGGCGATGAATAAAAGCATGACAACGGAGGAATGCAGGGTGAAATGCTTGAATAATTGTTCTTGCATGGCTTATACAAATTCGGATATAAGGGGAAACGGAAGCGGATGCATTCTCTGGTTTGGTGACCTGGTGGACATCAGACAATACACAGAAGATGGCCAAGATCTTTATATTAGAATGGCTTCTCCTGAAATAGGTAAATATGAGCACATTCTTACATGCTGAATATAATATAATATAATATATTTATTGCATTGCATAATACCAAAAATCCATGGCTAATGCTTTGAAACGTAACAGATGGGAAATATTCTATCACTGATACATTGCTATCTCCCTGCTTGTAGTAGCTCACACTCTAGAGGGCTCTCCCAAGAAAAAAAAAGTGGGCATCATTGTAAGCGTTGTGTTATCAGCATTTCTTCTCCTAGGCCTTGGTCTGTGCTTGTTCCTCCAGAAGAAGAAGAAGCATAGTAGACATAATACTCTTGGTAGGACAAGTTACCTTGCAATAAAAACATTCTGTAGAGCAAAGTCATGGATGTTCATTAACTTTTTTCCATCACTATAAGAAATTTTTGTTGCCATTCCTTCTTTACTTGCTGTGTCACAGAGAATAAGGAAAACAATACAAAGGAACAATGGTCTATGACGAGCCAGGATGAGAGTCTAGATTTACCACATTTTGACCTTACTGCAATAGCTAATGCTACCAGCAATTTCTCATTCAACAATTTGCTAGGACAAGGTGGCTTTGGACCTGTCTACAAGGTAAAACACAATGCGATGATACTATGCTCAGCTTTTTTGACAGTAGGTGATGATACCTAACCACATGCCTTTTATTGTGTCAAGATAGAAAAACTACGTTCTAAAATTCAGTGGCACAGGAAGAATGTGAACAAGAAAATAAAAACAAAGGGGTAGACAATTAATAAAAAAAAAAAAAAGGAAAAAGGAAAAACCAGATTGTTGGATATCCCCCTTAAGACTTGCCTGCTGACAAAAATCTGGTACTTGTCTTGTTTTTACAGGGTGCGTTTAAAGGTGGACAAGACATAGCTGTGAAGAGGCTTTCGAAGGAATCCAGACAAGGGCTTGATCAATTCATGAATGAAGTAAAATGCATTGCAAAACTTCAACATCGAAACCTTGTAAAGCTTCTGGGATATTGCATAGAACATGAAGAGAAGATTTTGATCTATGAATACCTGCCCAACAAAAGTCTAGACATCTACATATTTGGTTAGGATCGCTGAATCTTGATATTCATCAAATGTTTTTTCAAGATAATTTCATTTGAGTTGCTTCTTACATATGTGAGAGAAAGTAGGTATTACAACTTCTGTTTCATCTCTAATCCTACTGATCAAAGACTAGCTGCAAAACATTTATCAGTTCACACAGATTCAAGAATTTACTACCTCTAACATATTTGAGTACTCCCATGAGAACTTGGTTTACAAGGATTTTCTTTTTTACTATCCTGTTACTAAATAATATTCACTGTTAGTTAAAATCGCACTTATAAGTAAAATCAGCAGCCATATGAATTAACCTGCAGATTTTTTATATAATGGGCAGATCAAATTCGAAGCAAGTTGCTGGATTGGCCTAAAAGGTTCCACATCATCAATGGGGTATCAAGGGGACTGCTTTATCTCCATCATGACTCTAGACTACGAATTATTCATAGAGATCTTAAGCTGAGCAACATTTTACTAGATAATGATATGAATCCAAAAATCTCAGACTTTGGTATGGCTAGAAGTTTCGGAGGGAATGAAACAGAAGCGAATACAAGAAGAGTAGTTGGGACATAGTAAGAGTACTTCTTCATTCCCCTTCTCTCAGTTAGCAAAGAAAAATGTATTAGAAATGCCTACCATCTTAGTAGAAGAATCTCACTAACTTGTTTAATTATATCATGAAGTGGTTATATGTCACCAGAGTATGCCATTGATGGTTTCTTCTCGATAAAATCCGATGTGTTTAGCTTTGGTGTTTTGGTGTTAGAGACTGTCAGTGGGAAAAGAAACTGGGGATTTACACATCCAGAACACGAACTCAACCTTCTTGGGCATGTAAGGAATTTTTTTCCTTCTTGTTTTTTCAAAATAGCATTGGCACAATGGTTTAAGAATCATTTTCATTGAAAACAATGATTTCAAATTTCAGGTATGGAAGCTATACAAGGAAGGCAGATCTTTGGAGTTGATTGATGAATTAAATGTAGAATCCTGCTATGTGCCTGAAGTGTTAAGGTCAATCCATGTGGGGCTATTATGTGTGCAACACTCTCCAGAACACAGGCCAAGCATGTCTACAGTGGTTCTTATGTTGGAGGGAAATGGGTTATTGCCTCAACCTAACGAGCCAGGTTTTTTCACAGAAAGAAAAGTGATCGAAGAAAACAAGAAAGACCTGAGTTCCACCAATGAAGTAACAATCACGGTACTTGACGGCAGATAGAAGCGAGCCAGGCCTTCTTTAATTTTAATTTTAATTTTTAATTCAGAGAGTCGATCATTCATTCGGCTTTTTAGTTTTATTTGGTAAAGGAAGTCCAAAATGGCCGAATAGATTTACGTTCTTTTCTTCTCATTAACGGAAACAGGTTGGCATTTTGTTAGCCTTGCCCGATTAATCAAGTTTTGCAGATAAATACTACAACGATTGAGCTTTGTTACATCCGCAACGTCAATGAAATTAACAGTAAACTAGATGAATGAAGTAAGGTAACGCTGTTTCAGACAAAAGAAAAGAAGCTAACTGGAATAGAGGACACGAGACGAGCCGGAACCAAGAGACGAACACTGACCTTGATGCCACACAACCAGCAGCAAAGCACAAACAAAAGAAAAATTCCAAATTCGTTGGCATTAAATTATTAATTTTTATGGAACCTCAATCCATCCAAGAACAACAGAAGATCTCAAAGCCTAAAAGACAACATCAATCATACACTGGAAGAGGACACAACATAATCAAGAACCATAACACTTTCCAGATAATCTCTAACCTTAGCTTTCTCCAAATTCGCCAACTCTTTCTCCGAATCCACCGCCTCCAATTCACTCAATCCACGAAAAACAGCTAGTGACGCAATCGAATAACCCTTGGCTCTAGCAGGGGAGAAGTTCTCTCCGCAACTGATGTGATCAATTCCTCCAAATGTATCTTTAATCCCCTGAATTACTCCCAGTATCTCATCTTTCACTTCATCCCCTAATCCCTCTTTTAACTTCAAGAATGTTAATCTAATCGCGGACCCAGAAGGTGGGACCAATGAATCACCGCAGTTAAGATCACCAGTGACCCAATCGACAGCCATGATGTCATCGCAGATTGGTAGAACCGATTCTTTAACGACTTGAACGTGGGTCGGGTGAAGGGCATAAGCGGAGAGGTTTTCTTTAGAGGAGTAACGGCTGTGGAGCATGTGAGTGAAGGGAATAGGTGAGGACTTGGTGCGGTAGAGAGCACCGGCGGTTAAGTGGAGTACGGAGTCGAGTGATATAAGACGGTTGAGGGAATGAATCATGGTGTTGATTTGAGTGGGGTCGGTGTTTTCTTTGACTTTGAAGAGGACTATGTGTTCAATTGTTTGGGGCGGAGTGGATGAGGACGACATTCTGATTTGGGATCGGGATGCTGCAGCAGAGTAAGGCTTCTTGGGCTTGAAGGACGAGAAGAAGGGGTTGAGCTGGTGTTTGGCGACGGGAAAGTGGAGGTAAAATGGTTTCGTAGAGAGTAGGCTTGCGGCTTTCAGACACAACATCGTCATCTATGATTTGTGGGGACGTTTAACGTGGTTCGTTTGACTTTTTTTTTTTTTAACGTGGCTCGTTTGACTATTAATTTAAGGTAGTGATAGGCTACGAGAACTTTTAGCATCGTATCAGCTATTTTTTATAAAGTATTTTTATATAAAATATATTAAAATAATATGTTTTATTTTTATAAGTTTACTTTTAATATTAACAAGCAAAAAAATTAAATTACTTCTAAAAAAAGAAAACAGATTATATGTTGTAAAAAAGAAGAAGTGAATTTCAATTTATAATTAAGGTTGGAAGACTTTTTATTTTTTTGTTAGAAGTTCCATGTACTCATTGAAATTTTAATATCAAATCGATGGATAAGAATTATTAATTTTTCAATTCCTAAATATTTTCAAATTTAGTTGAATATAACTTTTAAAAAATAATTTGATAAATTCTACTTTTAATTTTAAGTGATGTCACTTACATTATTTATATTTAAAAGTATAAATATATTAATCATAAAATTAAACATTCACAGTAAAAAGATAGTATAAATTACGGAGCTCATTATAAAATAAATAAACAAACAATTTTTTTATAAGTCAAGCGTATATAATGTTTGAATTTTATAGATTAATCGGTTCTAATTTTAAGGTTCTATTTTTTTTGTGGTTTTTCTAATTCAATTATTTTAATTTTTTTTTGTTTTCAATATAAACTATATTTAAATAAAATAATTTTTTGTATTCTATACTTTTAAATAAAAACGATTTATGTGGTATCATTCTAATCTTATAATTTGAATAAAATATTTGATCTCATTAAATCAGTTTAGTGACTTACAAAACTTTTTTTTTTCCTCTTACTTTGAATAAAGAAGGGAAATATTAAAATGTCAAGTGTGACATTGAAACAATTAAAATATCAGAAAGAGAAATTAAGAGAATAGATTGAAATTAACTCAAAAAGAAAAGTGATGAGCTATACAAGGTAGGTTAATGTTTTTACCATATGATCTGCATGGCATTGAATCTTAGGATAAGGAGAAGAATTTTCAATCCTAAGATCTTTGATAAGGAGAAGAATGTTAAATCTCACGAAACTATCTCAAGTTTTAGAACCTAGAGGCACAAATATAGAAACATGCAGCATACTAGTGATTTGGTTAATCCTGGGAATTCGTTAAAATTGTGTTCTTTAAAACTTTAAATTTTTTATATTTTAAAATTTTTTTAATGTATTAATATTAAAAATTATTTTAACATATTTTTTTAACATATTACTATCACTCTTAAATTCCTTATAAATATTAGTCAACTCGCAATGAAAATAGACATAACTATCTTTAAAGACAAGAAAACAAATCTGTACTATGTGTCCTTTAACTTGGAGAGGTGGTATGAGAGAAAAATGTATTGTTCAATGCCTTCCTGCAGTGGGGTAATGTCGTTGGCTTAAAACACTGGCTTAGAACATCTTTCACAGCCTAAGTCCCATGCTTGGCAAAACTTGATGCAGACTAATTTAGCATATAGATTGTATCATTTCCAAATCAAGGAAAATAACTTTGGTTAGTATATAATTAGTTAAAATACATGATTAATTTTCAAGGACAGATCAAGAATATACAAACAATCTCCAATCCTGATAAGAAAACCCATGCATTACTTACAATTTGCAAAACCAACGAAGCATACCGAACTAATCCTGAATGGGTTTTTACGTTCAAAATGTTTAAGATGTATCCATGAGAATGTTGACAAAAACACCTTGTAATTGTATTGGTAATTTCTATAGAAAATTTACTGGAATTTTTATTATAGCTTTTCTTTAACTGAGCTTACAATTAAGTGGAAATATTGAAATAACAAGTTCAAAGATAAATATCTTAAAGAAACTGAATAGAAAGAACAATGTAAAATTGATAAACTATAATCTAGATTTCTGGACAGCTTGAAGGTAGCCCGAGCCTCCTGGATGAATGAAATTTGCTTCAAAGCAATTTTCTTGCCTATTTGCTGCCCTTCCCTTCTCTTTTTATTCTTCTCTTTTTATTGTAACTCTTGATTAGTTGAGAATTAAGGATAATAGATAGAATATACAGTTGTTTTATTTATCAGTGTTGTATTTGGATTCTTTTTACTTCTTCTCCTAAACAGTATTGTTTGCCTTTGAACTTACTCCCTAGCCAGCTATTAGCCGCAGGAGCTTCTTCATCTCAGCCCTCCATATAATTGCTTCTTGTCCCATCTTGACCATACATGTGCTTACTTTATCTCTTTACTATAGGTAAATCTTTTCCAATACGCCTCCTTCATTTTTTCCCCCGACCTTAGCTTGATCTTGCTCCTTTAGATGTTGCCGGACTGTTACAACTCTCTCCCCCTTAAAAAACCTTACCCTCAAGGTGAGGGTAGGAACCTTTTAACCACTCTTCATCAATCCAAACAACATCTTTTTTAGGTTGTATTTCCCATTTTAACAATACTTCTTCCTTTGTCTTCCTCCTTGAGACTTGGCTTCTTCGGTCAAGTATCTCTGCTGGTTCTAGTTAAGAATTCCTCTTAGGTTTGAGAATTGGTAGCTTCAGTTCAGGAATGGTTCCTTTCCCACCCATTTCTTTAGCAGCAAGACATAGAATGTGTTGTGGATTCGGGCCTCCTTGAGAAGATCTAACTGGTAAGTCACTTCTCCCACTTTTTTTAAGATTTTGAATGGCCCGAAGTATTTATATGCTAACTTTCTATTTTTATTTTTTGGCACGCTAGACTGTCTAAATGGCTGGAGCTGGAGGTAAACCCATTCCTTTTCTTTGAACTGGGTCTCTTTTATACCTTTATCTGCTTGTTTCTTTTGTCTCTCTTGAGCTCAAGCTAAGTTGTATTTAATTTCTGCAATTTGTTGTCCTGTGTTGTAATTGTTCCTCTGCTGTATGATTTTTTGTTGAACCAGGAATATAATCTATGAGGCTTGGAGGTGGGTAACTATAAATTGCTTTAAATAGGGTAAATTTGAGGGATGTGTGGTAGCTAGTATAGTAACAATATTCGGCCATGGTCAACCAATTAGACCAACCCTTTGGGTTATCTCCTATATAGAATCTCAAATACCCTTCCAATATTTTGTAAGTTGCGTCTGTCTGACCGTTGGTTTGGGGGTGGTAGGTTGTTGACATCAACAACTTAACCCCTTGAATTTGGAATAACTCTCCCCAAAAATTGCTAGTAATGGTAAGATCCCTGTCTGATACTATGTTGTCTGGTAGTCCATGCAGTCTCATTACATTTTGTGAGAACAAAATGGCAATTTTTGTCGTGTTATAAGGGTGGGACACAGGGATAAAATAGGCATATTTGGTAAACTTATCCACAACTACCATAATTACTGAGTATTGATTAGATTTTGGTAGCCCTTCTATAAAATCCATAGATATGGATGACCATGGTCTAGTGGGTATAAGTAAAGGCTATAAGAGTTCTGAGGGTTTTGTGTTTTCTCCTTTTGCTCTCTAGCAGACCTCATAATGTTTGATATAGGTTTGTATATCTGATTTCATTCTTACCCAAAAGAAATCTGTCTTTGTCCTTTTTAGTGTTCTCTCAAAGCTCATGTGTCCCGATGATGGACAATCATGTATATAGTTTAGGATGGTTGTTTTTATAGGGCTGAATTGATTTATATAGATTCTCTGTTTGTAGTATAGTATCCCTCAAAATGGTATTTCAAGGAGCCTATGGTTTTCTAGTTTAGTTGTTGTATGATAGCTTGAATTTCATATCAATCCAGTTAATAATTGGAATAGAGATAGTCCATAGCGTATCTTTTTTTGTGGTGTCCTCCTGGCTAGAGAGTGTGTCAATTACTAGGTTTTCCTTTCATACTCGAAACTCGATCACGAAGTCATATCCAAACAATTTGGATAACCATTTCTAGGTTTCTTTGTTTTGCATTCTGATTTTAACTGATTCTTTACGTGCCCATTCTCAATGGATTTAAAAATCCATTTATGTGGGAACCATGATATTTGACCTGTGAATACTGTTTGCTCATTGGAGAACTTATATTTTGACAGTATTTGTAACATTGTTATAGAGATCAAATGATAGAAAAAGATTTTCTAAATTGCCTATAATTTGTGATCTCAGCTAAAATAGAGGAAATTTTCTAATGGCCAAGAAATAATTTACTCTGATATAGCTTGTGAAGAGCACAAGTATCTCTCTCTCTTTTTCCTTTGAACTCTCTCTTTTGCTTGGCTTGATGGTTTAAAGGGAATTGTCCTCATTACAAAATGATTAAGCTCGATGGTTTTTGATTTGGTTCTGAGTATATTTTATACCTTTTATGATGATTTAACTTTGTTGATTTGTTTCAGCAGCCAAATATCCCGAACCTTGTGATGAGCAATAATGTAGTGTGCGGGAACATAGAATTTGTTACAACAATATGCCAAAACAAAGAATATGGGTGTAATGGAACACTGTCTTTTCACCCTGTGCATGCCCTCTTCCAGGCTGTAACTGTCACGACCTGAATCCCAGGTCCATAATCGGCAACGCAGGAGTAGTGTCGAAAGGACACCCCAACTACGCTAAGCCTCAAAACAGACATATCAAAAGAACAAGATATTCAAAAATACGCAGCATTTCATAATCTTTAGAAATATTATATTACTCAAAGCTGATGAAATCAAAGGATAGTTCAAAACTCTTCATCAGTAATTAAAACAAAAATAATAATTCATAATACTCATTACATTGTCAAAATCCAAACTTAATTAAAACAAAGTAATAGTGGAGCGTCTAAGACATCGAATCAAAACAACCTTAAACAATAAGCAAGGCATACCGACCCAAAACTGAAGAAGCAGGAACACTCAACAAAGTCCAACTGCTATCAGAAACTAAGAACCTGAAATAATATTAAGAATGAGGGATGAGTTTAACCAACTCAGTGAGGGAATAATATTTAATATATATTTTAGATATTTTTTCATATTAATAGTTTATCAGATGATTTATCTTGATATACATATACATATACATATACATACTAAACATATTATCATAACATAGTGGAATACATATCAGAGATCTGATGACACCCGAAAGTGACCAGATAACACACAAAAGTGACCAGATGACACCCGAAAGTGACCACTGTGGGATGATCAGTCACCACAGGCTGATGCCTCTCTCACCAGCTAGGTATACAGAATACTATGTGCACATAGGCTAACTACTCTTCGTTAGCATGGAGTTACTAACAAGTCCTATATCAAGGCATAATAGATATTCACAGAATCATCAATTAAACATATATCATATCAGATAGAATTTAGCTCGACAAAATGCGAGTGCAAATTTCAAGAATAGATGAGTACTCGGAAAATAATGCAAAATATATAAATATTCAAAAGATTAACTAATCGTACTCATCATATAATAAACATACATATTTATTTATATTATATGCATATTAAAAATTATCTCACTCACCCAGAAAATATAGAACTAAAGAAACGTCAGACGAAAAACTCGAAAATTCTATTGAGGATCGTTAGGAGAACCTACAACAATATATGAAATATACTAAAAAACAACTCAAACAAAATATCCCAATGCATAAAATAAAACTAAGTTTACTCTCCTAGGTTTAGGGACTAAAATGACAATTATCCAAATAGGGACCAAAATATAATTTTACCAAAATTGGACCAAACTGTAAATATATAACCATACTGAAATTTCATCCATAAACCATCCTTAATTCTGTCCAGAATGAACCAGGGACCTAACAGTAATTTTTATAAAGATTAGGGACTAAAATGTAAATTCCTAAATTTAGGGACCAAACTGAAAATATTCCAAATCAATTATCAAACTGAGATTTATCATCCTTAACCTCATAATAACACTGTCCAGAATCTCAAAATACCATTAGGGGTCAAATTATAATTTTCCCAAAGTTTAGGGACTAAACTGTAATTTTCACAAATTGAGGGACCAAATTGAATTTTCATCATCTTCAACCTCAAACCCAGAATTGTTCACAGATTACCCATTGTTCTTTCCAGACTTCCAACTCAAAATTCATAATTTACACAAATCATAACTCAACATCATCATCTTTACTAACAATCTCTCAAAATCAACTAATTAATCAATTACCCACAACAATCAACTTTATAACATTCAAATTAATTCATCAATTAACCCAAATAACAAATTTTCAAAACCCTAATATTTATCAAAACATAAATTTAAATTTCAAACAACACATTTATACATTTAACAGTCTAAATCTTATCTTTAAAGTTATTTCTTCTCAATCTCTTCCCTTTCCTTTCTTTCCCCCTCTTTTCTCTTCTTCTTCTTCCTTCTTCCTTCTCTTTTACGGTTTTCTCTCAAAAACACAGCTCCCTCTTTTTGTTCTTTTGTTTTTTTTTCTTCCTATTTATATTTATCAACTATTATTCAATTACCACAATACCTCTTATTCATTTTACTCACTTTTAAGCCTTCAAGGGCTTTGTTGCCTTTTCCTATTTTTTTTTTAATTTTTCAAAACATTACAGTAACTATGCTGGCTCATCTAAACAATTGTTATTATCACTTCAGCAGATAACATTAGGACTGTGGAAGGCATTTTAGGTACAACATTCCTTTGCCTGTCTCATCAAGGGTGAATGAATAATTCCTTGTTCTTCAAGAAGAGGAAGATGGTGTTGTTTTTCTCCTTAATAAGGGCATTGAGAGCATTGGCAATGGCAATGTAGCAATCGTAAAAAATCGTAACCTGTATTGGATGCAACTTTGGCTACAAAATTGGTGGCCATGCTTTCTTGGGTTCTTACATGTATGAAAAACTGATAACTAGTTTGGAAGATTTTGGTTTTTAGTTAATTCAAAAAATATTATTGACTCTTTATTTTAGAGAGTATGAATGTGGTAATATTTTTTAGATAGCTAGTTAAAATGGTTTTTAGCTATTTTAGCTAGGCAATAAAGAGCATACATGCTTGTTAACAAACATAAAAAGGACTGAGAAGTATATATAGCTTTCTAAAACACGATCACCCAGCAGCATGTCAGGACCTCACAATGGGTAATCTATCTTGCCTCTAAGACTGAAATTGAACATTCGTTAGCTGAAGACGGTTTGCTCATGCTGGAAGAATAACTTGCTTCAAAAAGATCCCGTTCCGTGAAAAAACCTGGATGTTTAGGCTGAGGCAGTGCATCATTATTACCTAACATCAAAACTGCACATGACATGTTTGGCCTATCTTCTGGTTTGTCTTGCACGCAAAGTAGAGCTACGTGAATCGAACGCAGCACTTCATATGAATAGCATGTTATAGCTATAGATTCTGCTGCCAGTTCCAAAGGCCTGCCTTCCATAAACAGTCTCCAAGCCTGGTAAACAAACCGAGATATTCAATACAATTTCATTAAAAAATATTTAAAAATTTGGTCTCTAGAAACTCGAGGATCCAAATGATATTGCGTGCCGTTGTCAGGCTGGATGAATTTTCAAACTATCTACAATTTTTTCATGCATTGCAAGTGTCTAAGTGAACCTAACGTTGGCACACAAAAGTTAAGTGAAATGAAGAGTCTAAGTACCATGATTTTAACACTTACATGCCCAAGAAGGTTCATGTGGTGGTCTGGATGACGGAATCCTCTGTTCCTGTTCCCACTCACTATCTCAAGCATCAATACACCAAAGCCAAAGACATCTGATTTTAGTGAGTAGAGCCCAAAATTTGCATACTCAGGGGAAATGTAGCCACTGCTCATATTCGGTTGTAGAATGTTAAGTTGTATTTGTGAGAACGGAAGATAAAATCATATGATGGATGACAAACTTACTAAGTTCCGACCACTTTATTTGTATTGGCTTCAATTTCATTTCCTCCCAAACTTCTAGCCAGGCCAAAGTCTGAAATTTTCGGGTTCAGTTCATAATCCAATAAAATATTGTCGGCTTTAAGATCTCTATGAATTACTCTTAGTCTTGAATCTTGGTGAAGATAAAGGAGTCCTCGAGCAATCCCGTTGATAATGTTGTAGCGCATAGGCCAATCTAGAAGCAATCTGTGTTTTTCATCTGCCAAAATTTCGCCCAAATCTATTTATTGTAGCTCTTATCAGATTCCTAAATGCATATGAAAAACTTGAAGAAATGGTAATGCAAACTTAATACTTGATGAAGTTTCAATTAAAATTACTGATAGAAAAGCCAGCATGCGTGACTATGGAAGTGGAGAAACACTTCCCTCCAGGCTGGTTTCCCAATGGTTGTGAAGGAAGCACAGCAAATGGTTGTTATATTCGGTGCGCCTATGGTTTCCTGTTACTTCGGGTTACTTGTGATTGATCTACAGAACTTATTTTTAGCCATAGAGCTCATAGCATCATTTACTAGGAGTTGGTTTCAGTGCTTGTACACTGACAGCACAAAAGTGCAACAATTGGAAAGAATTTCTAGGGTGTTCCATAATCTGTAGTTTATGACTGGTTATATCTAATAACTATAGAAGTCTACTGATTTTCGGCAGAATTATTGCAGAAGCAAATCTGCAGAGGTCATATCAGCAGAAATGTCAGTGACGTCCCTCAAGTTAAGGGATGTGTTACAAGCTTTAAGCTTTTTAGGTGAAAGCTTTCTAGATAGAATTGACAGTTTAGGGTTTAGAGTCTCGTGAATACAATTGTATGTATTTTTCATTGAGAATTACCTATTATATAAGTAAACTTTACAAGCTAAGAAAAAGGAAAAAATATAACAGAAAATAATAAGTAATATAGGCTAATCTTTAGCTTTTAGAAACAGTTAAGCAACTGTTAGTATATCCCAATAAAAGAAAGAATAAATAAGCAAAGAATCTGCTTGTATTAAATATATATAGGTATTTTCTTTCAAGAATGCTCTACAAATAATATTTTTTATATTGAAGTTATGGCACCAAAGCTGAAATTAATGTATCAGCTAGATAGATTATCTTTTATTAATATCTATTTATTACTAACATCATTATCTTCTTGAAGTTTAGTTAGTTTTTACTTTTTTAGATTTAAACTTTATTTAGGATAAATTATATAGCTCAAAAGAGTTTATATTAGTTATGTTTCTTAATTTTATTGTGTTTGATTTCATCTATAAGTAAAAGCTAAGGGTTGGTGGTAACCTATAAAAAATATTCTACTCTTTGTTCTATGCTGCAAGTTCTCTGTTTTTTTTTTCTTTAGATTATCATCAACTTTCAGTTTTTTATATACCTATTATCAACATTTTCTGCCTATACATATCTTGCAAAATGAGTTCTGTGAGGTTGAAGGAAAATGCATATCAAACTAGCCTTTTCACTTCCCTTCTCTGCTAAAATTTTCATGTTATTTACAGAACTGGCATAGGGTTTTGAGATATTCATACCAAAAATGAAGAAGTCCAAGCTTTTGTTAGGACAAAACTCGTAGATCAAAATCATCTCATCTTCTTCAATGCTGCATCCTAGAAGCTTCACTAGATTCCGATGCTGAAGTTTCACGATATGCTTGACTTCATTTTTGAACTCGTCAAGTCCTTGTCTTGAATTCTTGGAGAGTCTCTTCACAGCTATTTCTCGCCCATCTTTCAATGCTCCCTGCAAATATTCTCTCATAATCATAAGCAAAAGTTTGTCTTGTGAAACCTGTAATACACGGTGCGTACAATGCCGCATACTACTTGCATCTGTCGGAAAATCTAATGTCGGAACACTTTCCAAACAGTCATTATGTATGCTTAGAAAGTATCTGTCCATTGGAAGCCAACAAATTGCTTATTGTTTATAGGTCAGCTATTACCTTGTAAACAGGTCCGAAACCCCCTTCTCCGAGTTTATTGTCAGCAGAAAAGTTATTTGTTGCACAAGCCACTATATCCAAATCAAACAACGGTAAGTCCAGATCCTCTTTCATGTGCTTCTTACGTGAACTTCTTTCCAAAGCACCTGCCATTTGTCAGGCAAGCAAAAATCTTGTGAATAACAAGAAGCAGGGGATCTGATCTATTCTCTGTTATCCTAAAATTTCTTTTAGACATCTATACAAGGAGGTCCTAAAATCGGAAATAAACTAAACTTCCCATCCTAAAATTAGCAGATTGAGCCATGATTAATTAGAAGCTCATGGTGAATAACGTACTGTTTTTTTTCTTCCAAACATACAAGATCAAGGCTAGGCCGAGGAACAGAATTGTTGCGGACAACACTGTGCTTACTATGATCCTTCTCTTCACTTTGGATTTAGTATTCATCTTCGCACCATCACCATAATCTACACCATGGAAGAGAAAAACAAAAAAAAAAAGGAGTTAGAGGACAATGCCTATCGTATGTACTTACTATTTTAGTATGACTGGAAATGTTTCATTACATACCAGGATAATTCTACTCTAAGCAGAGCAAATCAATCTATGATGTATCATCTCAATGATTTTATTATGCTGAAAGCTCTTCTAAGCCAAATGATATTTTGATCCAAATGATATTTTGATCTGTGCTTGCCAAGTTATCATGCTATATACATAGATTAGCACATGCTTAAATGCATACAAAGGAAGTTTCATAGCATCATCTGACAAGATGTTCTGTAAAACTATGATGTATATGATGAAGATTTGCTTTTAATTCATTTGATTTCCCATCTTAGATCTTGCTAGAGTGCAATTGCTATCAACTTTTATAGACTGAGGATAAATTCATACCTAGTTCTGATTCAGCCATCCGTATATAAACATCTATATCGTTTTCATGAAGTATTCTGATATCAATCAGGTCACCGAACCAAAGCAAGCACCCACTTCCTCCATCCCTGATGTCCAAATTTGAATATGCTGAACAGCTGCAGTTCGTTAAGCAAGTGTTTTTGCAGTCCTCCAGGTTCATGCTCGTGTTAAACCATGATGTTTTTGTCTCGGGCAACCTCACTGCGGAGAGCTTTCTAAACCCATCACCTGAACAATTTAGTGGTGTCTTTCTAACACAACCTTTTGACCAATCCATCATGTTCCAGTCTCTTGAAACATTAGGTATAAATCCATTCAAGCAATCACAGATTGGAGAGTTGTTAATATTACAGATACCATTTAAACCACACAGTGCATAACGATCACAATAATCTGTCTTTGGTGCCCCGTATAATAACCAACTTTGTTTCTTCTCAATCCACTTGAAGTTGTGGATATCACCATTTTGACTTTGCACGACCCTCCAATGTGTTGAATTATTAGTTAGATGCTCTCTATAATATACCTCCTCCTCATTGGAAACAAATTCAAATTTGTATATGGGATTCGGTTTTAAAGAAGGCATGCCACTGAACCGCAGACCATTCCACGGCCCAGACCGGTACAGCACTTTAGACTTTTCCATCACTAGTATCTCTGTGTATCCATAAGGAACAAGTTTACATGTAACATTACCTTTAGAAGGATCATCAGGTGACTTCCATGCTGTCAGGTACCAGTCCATGCCTGTTACTTTATTCCGACCTAGCTTCATTTCTGGCAATAGTGTATTACCTGGATGTTGAAAACTTTGCCACAACGTGTTCTCCAGGTTGTTATCGCCTTTCTCTTTGAGAACAAGGTTTCCCGAGTCCAAAAGCCGTGCAACAGGATTCCTGACAGGTGTTGATGTACTGGAAGACCAGACTACACTCCCGCTCCGATTGAGAAGGACAAGAATTCCTTCGTCCGTAAGCCGTAGAACTCCTGATAAATCATTGAGTGGAATCTCTGTGTTGGCAACCCAAACTACTGTCTGCACAGATATTTTTCCGTACCATATCCCCAAGTATCGGTTTCTTGATTTTCCTGGGCTGAAAAATCCTAATACATAGGTTCCTTCAGCAGAAGTTATGGTATCTCCATCTCTAATGTACTGAGCGGTGTTTATGGTGTCAATACCTGTGGCTGTTTCTAGAACAAGCAATATTGAGGAGCCAAAAAGAAGTATAGGTATGTAAGCCATAGCTGAACTCGTGATTTTTCTGTAGCTCACTTAACAGCTTCCTTAGATGTGAAAGTATTCGGCAACACAATCAGCCTGCAAGAGGGGCAGTAATATATTTATTTTATTCTATTTCTGTACAGTTGACAACATATAAAAAAATAATTACTTTAATTTTTAATAATAAATAATTATTTCACCTTTAATAAATAGAAATTACTGTGAATTTCACTTTTCTCTTGTGAATTTTCATCACTTTTCTCTCACTGTCATCAAAACTGACCTCCATCCATTGAATGATGAATAACAGAGTTGAAATATTAAGTGATTATTTGGAAATGTGGCATGGTGTTAGAAATATGGTTGACATGTGTTTTTTTTATAATTTTAAATTTTAAAAGATATTTTTAAATAGCTGAACTCGTGATTTTTCTGTAGCTCTCTTAACAGCTTGCTTAGATGTGAAAGTATTCGGTATTTAACACAACACAATCAGCCTGCAAGAGGGGCAGTAATATATTTATTTTATTCTATTTCTGTACAGTTGACAACATATAAAAAAATAATTACTTTAATTTTTAATAATAAATAATTATTTCACCTTTAATAAATAGAAATTACTGTGAATTTCACTTTTCTCTTGTGAATTTTCATCACTTTTCTCTCACTGTCATCAAAACTGACCTCCATCCATTGAATGATGAATAACAGAGTTGAAATATTAAGTGATTATTTGGAAATGTGGCATGGTGTTAGAAATATGGTTGACATGTGTTTTTTTTATAATTTTAAATTTTAAAAGATATTTTTAATTTTTTTAAATATAGATATTAAAAATAATTTTTTAAAAATAAAAAAAATATTATTTTAATATATTTTTAAATAAAAATACATTTTAAACTACCATAAATATTCCAATACCAAAGAGACCCTAAATCATAAGCTTGAAAAAAATGAGGGTGATAGTTTCAAAGTCAAAAGTTTTGAAACAACATTTTAAAAGTATTGAAATAACATTTATGTAAACTTCCACCGAAATTTTATTTTTTTCATTATTGTACGTTTAGATGAATTTACATACATCTTAATTAATTTTATAAATTTTAAAATTAATAAATATATAAGTTTTTAGTTACTCTGAAATTTATAAAATTTAAACTGGTAATTTGTAAATTTAAAATTTAATTAGTTGAATTAAACTTTTAAAAAATTAAAAAAATTTCACATGAATTTTCAATTTGACAGGTGATTGAGAGGAATATTTTAGTATTTTTAAAATATTTAAAAAATATTTTTATATTTTTATATTGTTTTGATGTTAAAAAATAATAATTAACGTATTCTATCGTTAGTGGGCAGCGGCTTCTCATTCTCAATTTTCTTAGCACAACTGGTTTAATGCTACAGTCCAGTAGTGGACTCGAATCCTGACCACAGCTTTATTGTTGTCAAGAACCAATATGGAAACACATTGCCGTGCACCGTTGAATAGTCTAACCATCTTCACCATTCCACGCTGCCTAAAAACTAAGAACTTGCCTCGTCCCTCTGTTTACTTTTCGTAGTTTCTTCTCTGCTTCTATTGGTAAAGAACGAAGGAAGTCAAATTAAATTATATTTCAAAACTATTGTAATGATAATTTAGTAAGATTTTATTATATTAATTGTATATCACACAATCTTTTAAATATATATATATATATATAACTAGACATGTGACATATATTTTTATTTTTTATAAAAAAGATTGTATATATAGGGTTTTTCAATGTATTTCTATAGTTTAGAAAATCTAATTTTAAATAAAAAAATTTATACATATATATAATTAAATTTAAAAAACTATGTAAATAAATAAATAAATGATAATTTAAAATAAAATTTAAAAAATAAAAAAATATTTTATCAAAACGAGCCTGGCTCATTTTGTCATGGTCTATGCGTTGGTCTCCAAATTGAGCCTTTAAATTTTTTTTATTTGCAATTAAGATGGATAATATTATCCTCCGCCTCATATTTTAAAAAACAAATTTGTCTATATTTTGGTATAAAAATAAAAGAAAAAAGAAAGAAGAAAAATTAATTTAAATTTAAATTTAAAAAATAAAAAAAAAACCATAAAATAATAATTATTTAAAAAACAATCAAGAATTGTTTAACTTAACAAGTTAGACTAGCTTGCCTTGCTCATTTTTTCATGGCTAATGCATATCTATGCATATCCTTGTAGGCACATTTAATTGGGCTCTTAGTTTTTTTTAAAAAAAATTAAATTTACTTAAATCCCACTTATTATAGTGATTAAAAAATTGAGGTTCATATATGGTTAACTAAATAATTGTTTCTTAATCTATTTTAATTCAAAATACCTATAAAACATAATAAAAATTATGATAAATCTATATATAATTTTAAAAAATTTAAAGACCCGACTCCAAAATTAAAATCAATCCAAACTTAGTGTCGTATTCAAATGAAATTTAAAAATAAAAAACTTTTAATATAAACTCTGAATAAAATCATTTAAAATAAATATTATTTATTTCAATAATATAAATTAATTTCAACAATTTTTCTTTCCACTCCACCAGAATCTCACAACCTCTCTTTCCATTCTCAGCCAGGAAAATTCTACGACTTGCATGACCCGTAGCAAGTAAACTGTTAAATAATTGTTTTAAAAAATCTTTGTCTTCAAGTATGTTATATCAACTTTTAACTTTTAATTGTAAAAAAAAAAAAACACTTTTAACTTTTAATAATAACTAGTCATTTTCAGCTGTTATGTGAGTGGTTCATGTATTTGTTTTCTTTCACTGCAGAAAATTATACATCTTTCTTTAAATATGAAAAACTATTTTTTTTAAATGACATTTCAAAACTATCTAATGATAATTTAGTAAGATTTTATTATATTAATTATATAACACACAATCTTATATATATATATATATATGTTCATTTCAATACAACTTTTAATTATAACTAGTTATGTAATTTGCGTTCTAGCAGGATATATATTTCAATTTTTTATAAAAAAAATTATATATATTATGTTTTTCAATGTATTTCTATAATTTAGAAAATCTAAGTTTAAATAAAAAAAATTATGTATATTACAATTAAATAAATTAAAAACTATGTCTGTAAATAAAAAAATAAATAAAAATTATATTTAAAAATAAAATTCAAAAAATATTTTGTCATAATTTATGCGGGCCTGATTTATTTTGTCCAGGATCTATATTTTTATTTTTTTGTTTGTAACTGTGTTATCCATTCGAAATTGTTTAAAAAACAAAATTTGCTCAGATTCTGGTTAAAAAATAAAATAAAGGATACTAATTTAAATATAAATTAAAAAAGTTTAAAGAAAAAATCATAAAAAAATCATTAATTAAAAATAATAACAATAATAATAATTAAAAAAAAACGAAATGCTACTGGTTTAACGTGTTTTGTCCGGGTCCATGCACGACGGGTTGAACTCTTAGTTTTTTTTAAAAAAAAAAAAAAAGAAAAGAAAAGAAAAGGTTAGATTTGCCTGGATTCCGGGCAAGAAGTCTAATCATCTTCAGAATTCCATACTCTGTGAAATTGTTTAAAAAATAAAATTTGCTCAGATTCTGGTAAAAAAATAAAATAAAAGATACTAATTTAAATATAAATTTAAAAAATTTAGAGAACAAATAATAAAAAAATCATTAATTTAAAATAATAACAATAATAATAATTAAAAAAAAAACGAAATGCTACTGGTTTAACGTGTTTTGTCCGGGTCCATGCACGGGCTACCTTAGCAAGCACGACGGGTTGAACCCTTAGTTTTTTTATAAAATGAAAAGAAAAGAAAAGAAAAGGTTAGATTTGCCTGGATTCCGGGCAAGAAGTCTAATCATCTTCAGAATTCCATACTGCCTAAAAACTAAGAACTTGTTACGTCCCACTGTTTACTTTTTGTAGTTTCTTCTCTACATCCATTGGTACAGATTAAATGATATTTTATCATTTTCATTTTAATTAACTCTATTAGACTGGGAGTTAACTACGATTAGAATCTTGTTCTTTGTTATTGGCCAGCCATGCAATGCTATCGTCATTCAAACTTTGATAACCTTGCCGATGAATGTAATGATTTGAGAACTTCAACTATATATATATATTTCAACTTCATGCCTAACGGTGAAAAAGACTTGTCATGCACTCCCACTGCATTTAGATTCAAGTCATGACATGTACGTCTGTTATCCTCGCAGTGTCTTACATGTCTACTGGGTTTGCAAGGTATTCAATAGATCGTGGGGATTAGTCGTGGTACGCGCAAGCTGGCCCGGATATCCCACGTAAATCAAAAAAAAAATGTGACTTGCATTGTACTCTATTATAACTTAAATATTTTTACTTTTTATAAAACTATTACATATGCAAGTTTTTTCAATGTATTTTTATAGTTTAAAAAATTTAATTTCAAATAAAAAATTTTATGTAAACATATAATCAAGTAAATAAAAAACTATACATGCGAATAAATAAAAGTCATTAATGATACTTAAAATAAAATTTGAAAAATTAAGAGACAAATATAAATCAATAAATAATCTTGAAATACGAGATATTTACTTGGTTTTGTGTGTTAAATTTTTTATTAAAATAATTTTTATTTAAGAAAATAATAATAGAAATAGAGATACAAATTAAATTAATTGAACAAATAAAAGGAAAAAAAAAACATCATACTAGGCTACATATATTAGAAGTATTATCTGAAAATAATTTTTTTATTATAAAAAATAAACTTCATCCATATAAAAGATAAAAATAAATTATATATGAATCATTAAAACTCTTCAAATTTAATTGTATAACTTTAAAAAATAATCATAATTTAAAAGAGACTTTCCAAACAAAATAAAAAAGAGAAGGGGTACTAATTTAAATATAAATAAAAAATAAAAAAATAATTTTTTTTTTAAAGAAGCGTAGATTAGGCGTAGATAGGCCTGTCAATCCAGGCGAGCTTGTCTGCCCGCCTTTTTTTGTCAAGGCCCGTGCACGGGCAGGCCCACGTGAGTGAGTTTTTTTTTTAGCTGAAGCTAATGAGTCATCCACCCAATTTGTTTTGAAGAAAACAATTAAGATGACGTGTTGTCTGATTTACCATGATTTTGGGCACTGTGGTGCCCAAAAAATTAGGGTTTATGTTTTGTTACTCAAAAATCTATTTTTGAACCTCTTGTTTACTCATAACACCTATCAAACATTGTATAACATTGATAAATCTATTCATGGCCTAAAAAAACCACCTTAAAAACTAAAATCAATTAGAATTCAAAAATCAACCTAAGTTTAGATTTGTTTTTTCATTAACTTTAAAGGTAAAAAAAATTATCTAATATGAACTCCCTTTATCAAATGGAATAATATGACATAAATATCATTCGTTTCAGTGGCCTAAAATGATGTTAATGATATGTTTTTTTCTCTATTGTAGGAATCTGATGACCTCTGTATTTCCTCTCTCAACTATGAACTAAAAATAATAAAAATAAACTTTTATATTAAAATTGAACTAGAAGAATGTTAAGGTACTGAAATTGTATACTTTGTGTGATTTTTAAAGTTCAATAACCAAAGTATGTCTTTTGAGCCATTTATGGAATGCCATGTATGTTTGACACCTTTTTTTATTTTGATTATTCTTTTTTTAATTTCATCTTTTTCATAAAAAATCTAAATCAATAGGTCTTTAATCAGGATTAAATCACCCAAAAATATTTAAGAATCAAATTGAAAAAATATAAAATTTTACACAACTCATTCAATAATATATAAAAGGAATATAAAGTGTAGTGCCTTGCATAATAAAAAATCCCCATCTTTTAGAATAATACTTAATAAGTGGCATAGAATGACATCATCCATTTTACTATATTGTAAATATAGTTCAACATTTTAGCCTCTAGTTTTATATTATAATACAATGAAAAGAAAAATTGAGGTAATATAATATGAACACATGTATGATGATTCAATGAGTTGTTTTTTATTTTCATATATTGCTTTAATTTACAAATACAAATTTGAAAAATTAATTTCATTGTTCACATTATATAAAAAAATGTTATATTTCTATGATAATTCGATTAGAAATTGTATAATGCTTATCAATTTTACAAAAAAAATATTTTTTAAATATTCTTAAAAAGTATCAATGATCTTATTTGATAATAAAGTAAATATTTAATAAGAATGTGATAATCAGATAAAAAAAAAAATAAAGCTCAATTATAAGATAGTAGATCAAATGTTGAATGATGAATTGAAAAAAATTAAAAACAGACAAAAAAAACCTAACTCTAATTAGCATGCAATTCATGGCTCGCTTGTGAGGACATGATAACCTGATACAAAATATATTGAATAAAAAAATAGAAGTCAACTCTCAACCAAATAAAATAATAAAAGGAAAATTTGAAAAAAATCAATAAAAAAAGTAAAAAAAAAATCAACTCGACTAACCCATGACTTGGGATATGAGATTAGGATAACCATATATAAATAAAAGTGACAAAACTCACTGAGTTGAAGGCCTAATAATCTAATGTCAAATGATGAATTTGACTAAAAAAAATCAATTTGAAAAAGAAAAAAAAAAGAAAAAAGTAAAACTAGGTTAATCTTCAGAATTTGTTATCAAGACTATGAAATTGAGTAACACTATAAAAGAAAAATCTAAAAAAAACCAAAAAAAAGTTCTCAATCATCCAAAATTTAAAAACAAAATAAATAACAATAAAAAAAAAACCAAATTTAGTATAAAAATTAAATGATATAAAACAATAAGTGATGAAATTGAAAAACAAAATAAATCAATAAAATGATTAAAAAAATAGCAATCAATGGAATAAGGATCAATTCTATTATAAAAATTCATTGAAATAAAATAAAAGATATATAATTGAAAAATAAAATAAATCAAGAAAATAATATAAGAAATAACGATCAAAAGAATAAAGACCAGATATTGTAAATGAAAAAAATTAAAGGATAAAATTGAAAAATAATTTTAATTTTATAAATATTTTCAAATAAAATAAATAATAAAAAAATGAATTAAATCTGAAAAAAAATAATTTGAGAGATTACTTTGAAAAATTAAAGGGTTTGAGATGAAAATCAAAAAGAAAAAAGAAAAGGAAAAAAAGGCTACCAATACAAAATTAATGGTATATCGACTACATGCACCACCTAATCATGTAGAGGATATTAAGAAGATTTCAACATCATCCTGAAAGCCAGTGTTTAGCTACTTGGTGATGTTGTCTGTGCTATCTAAAAGGGACAATAACAACTTATATGCTAACGCAAGCATCAACTATTTATTTTAATAATATTTATAACAAAATAATTATAGTGAAAAGATAAAAAAGGCACTTGAAAGTAAGTTTAATAATTTTTATTTTTAAAATTAATTTAGTTGTTTAATTATTTTGGAAAATATGAAAAGACCAAGAAGTTCTTATATACTGGGCTAATTATATATATATTTTTTTTAACTTTTTAAGAGTCATTGATTTTTTTACTTTACTAAAAAGTGAAAAAAATTATTTAACCTTGATTAATTTAAAAATGATGAATGAACTAAAAAAACCCATAAATTTACACTTTTTTTACATGGAGGAAAAAAAAAGTAATTACATTATAGAAATCCAGAGTCTTGGCTTAGAGTAAAGCACTGAGCCTTAGTTTTTTTTTTTTAATTATGAAATCAAGTTTACTGAAATAGAAAGATTTGGAAGGGAGAAAATACCTAAACCTAATTAATGCAAATTGAGACTTGCCCAAAGATTTATTCAGTGCAAATAGCTGGTCGGTTTGTCTTCGTTGAACAAGGAACCTGTGCGCGGGACGGTCACCATGCTTAAGCAGGCTTTTTCTCCATTTTTCAGTCTATACACGACGATTGGAACTATGTTTATGCTGTTGGGAGCCATTTAGCACTGTCCCAATTGCAGTGGCCGTAGTAGGCTCGGTTCATTTGGGAATCTTTCGGAGAAAATTACGAGATCCAGTTCACCAAGCACTCGGGCTCCAGTTGTTAAATGGTTGTTTCACTTGGGCCATTTTCTTCGCCACACAGACACACACACACACACACACATCCCTATTCTGTCTGCAACTGTGCGACAAAGGTCCTCAACAAGTGAATACCAGGAGATCATTATGCTTCTCTCCTCATGGGAACAAGGCAGGCAACAAAAGGCATGGCTACTATATATGCCCAACATGGTGCCCTTCGCTTCTTCACATACCATGTGTTCCTTTTATTATTGGGAAAAACATACTAAAATACAGAAGCCTTTTGTCAACTTACTTCTACTATCATGCCTATACCTAGTAGTAGTGTTTCTTACCTCGTCTCCTTAAACTACACAAAGCTTAGTGTAGTGGAAGACATTCCTGGAAATGCGCAACTGAGTACGCTTACCATGACAAGATTATCAGACTGTCATTCCCTGAAATAGATTTATAACGGTACTACGACAAACATACTGAGGACTTGGAAGTCGCTATAGCTTCTAGAAATAACGGATCAAGACCTTCATGACCACACAAAACAGCAGCACCAAAAGCAATTTATCTTGCCTCTATCATCGAAATCGAGCATTCATTAGACGAATATGGTTTGCTCTGGCTTGAATTTGATGTATAAGCTGCTTCAATCAAATCCCTTTCAGTGTAAAAACCAGGTTGTTTAGGCCGAGGCAAGGCATCTTCATTACCCAACATCAAAACCACATATGACATGGTTGGCCTGTCTTCTGGATTTTCTTGCACGCATAATAAACCCACGTGAATCAAACGGAGCGCTTCAGATAAATTGCAAGTTTCAACTATTGATTCCAAAACCAGTTCCAAAGGCCTGCCTTCAGTAAACAGCTTCCAAGCCTGATACAATGAAACCATGTTGTTAGAATGAGATCGGTATTTAAGATTATGAAATGATGCAGTTTTTTCACTTACGTGCCCCAGAAGGTTGAGGTTGTGGTCAGGATGACAGAATCCTCGATTCCTGTTCCCACTCAATATCTCTAGCACCAGCACTCCAAAGCTGAAGACGTCGGATTTTGGCGAGTAGAGTCCATCAATTGCATATTCAGGGGATATATAGCCACTGGAAGTATCCATAATTAAGATGTTAGGTCGATGTTGCTGTCAGTTGGAGTGAACAAAATAAGTATCTGGAAACACTTACTATGTTCCAACCACTTTATTTGTATTGGCTTCGGTTTCATTTCCTCCAAGACTTCTAGCCAGGCCAAAGTCTGAGATTTTTGGGTTCATTTCGTAATCCAATAAAACATTGCTTGCTTTTAGATCTCTATGAATTACTCTTAGTCTTGAATCTTGGTGAAGATAAAGGAGTCCACGAGCAATCCCGTTGATGATGTTGTAGCGCTCAGGCCAATCTAGTTTCAAGCTGTGTGTTTCATCTGCCCAATTTTTTGCCCAAGTCAGCTCTTTCTGGTTCTCATCAGATACATGAAGTTTATGAAAGAACAAGAATAAAGGTAATGATAATTAACGTTTTGTAAATTTCTGCGTTTTTTTAGAGAGATCCTAACCGAAAATAAAGAAATTCAAGCTTTTGTTAGGCAGGAACTCGTAGATCAACATATACTCATCGCCTTCAATGCAGCAACCTAGAAGCTTCACCAGATTCCGGTGCTGAAGTTTCACAATGTATTTGACTTCATTTTTGAACTCATCAAGTCCTTGTCTTGAATTCTTAGAGAGCCTCTTCACAGCTATTTCTTGTCCATCTTTCAAAGTCCCCTGTAAATAACCACTCAATACCAAAAGCAAATAGATCATTGCCCAGTGAAAGAACACTTTGTAATGGTCATTGTTTTAGCTACATGGTTCCAGGAGTTGTATCATGAAATTGCTTGAATGTTTAATGATTAGTACCTTATAAACTGGTCCGAAACCCCCTTCTCCAAGCTTGTTGTCAACTGAAAAGTTATTGGTAGCAAGAGTCAAGGTATCCAAATAGAACAACGGTAAATCAAGATCTTCTCCTGGATTGTTAATTGAACTTCTCTTAACAATACCTGTGACTTGTCCTGCAAGCAGAACTGCTATGATTAAATAGGAAACAGTGAATCTTTATTTTCTTGTAACACAAATTTCTGAGACACCAAATTAAATGAGATCTTTAACAATTCGTGGCTGTACCTTACATTACTAAAGTCAAATTGGAATACACTAAACTACCTATCCGACGTGCTGAAAATTTCATGATCTTAAGGACTTACCCTTTTTCTGCTGCTTCTTTTTCCAAATATACCAGAACAAGGCTAGGAAAAGGAATAGAATCCCTGTAGACAACGCAGTGCTTACTATGATCCTCTTCTTCACATTGGATTTAGCATTAATCTTCACAGCGCCACCATTATCTATACCAAGGCAGAGTAAAAGTAAGTTAAAAGAAAAAATAGGAAATGCCATTATTACAGGCAGCAAACTTTCACCAGCTTATGGTGACGCTGAAAATGAAGTTTAAATTCTCGTTCTCTAGCATTTTATCTCCTATCTTTGTTAGATTTACATACCTAGTTCTGAAGCTGCCATCCTTACATAAATGTCTGGCTTATTGTCAACGAAAATTCTGATATCAATCAGGTCACCAAACCAGAGCAAACACCCACTTCCTCCATTCCTGATGTCTAAATTTGAAAATGCTGTACAACTGCAGTTCTTCAAGCATGTGTTCCTGCATTCCTCGAGGTTCATACTCTTGTTAAACCATGATGTTTTAGTCTCAGGCAACTTCACACCTGAGAGCTGTCGAAACCCATCTCCAGAACAATTTAGTGGAGTCCTTCTAAGGCAACCGCTTGACCAGTCCATCATCTCCCATTCGCTTTGAGCATTCGGTACAAATCCGTTCAAACAAGTGCACACTGGTGAGCTGTCAATACTACAGATACCATTTGCACCACATAGGGCATAACGTTCACAATTATCAGTATTCACTGTAAGATAAATTATCCAGCTTTGTGTCCGAGAAATCTAGGCAAAGCGCTGGATATCGCCATTTTGAGTTACCACGAGCCTTGTAAGCATTGAGCTATTAAGAACATGATATCGGTAGAATATCTCCTTCTCATTATAAACAAATTCAAATGTGTACATGGGATTTGGTTTCAATTGAGGCGTACCACTGAATCGCAGGCCGTTCCACGGTCCTGACCGATGCCTCACAATTGAATTCTCCATCACAAGTATCTCCGGATATCCATAAGGAACAAGGATTTCTGAGACGTTACCTCTCGAAGGATCATCCGTTGACTTCCATGAAGTAATGTACCAGTCCATGCCCGTTATTCTATTCCGTCCTAGCTTCATTTCTGGCAACAATGTATCACTGAGATGTTCAAAACTCTGCCATGAGAGATTTTCTGGGTTATGATCACCCTTCTCTTTCACAACAAGGTTTCCTGAATCCAAAAGCTGTGCAACTGCGTTCCTTGCTGGTGTTGACGTTTTTGAAGACCAAATTACACTCCCTCTACGATTGAGAAGGACAAGAATTCCTTCGTCTGTGAGCCGTAAAACACCCGATGAATCGTTAAGTGGAGCCTCTGTGTTGGCAACCCAAACAGCTGTCAGGACAGATATTTTGCCATACCATATCCCCAAGAACCGGTTTTTGGAATTTCCCGGGCTGAAAAACCCTAACACATAGTTTCCACCAGATGAAGTTATGGTATCGCCATCTCTAATGGACTGAGTTGTGTTTATGGTGTCAATAGCTGTGGCTGTTTGTATAATCAGCAATAAAGAGGAGCAAAAGAGAAGTATGGGAATGTAATACATTGGTACTCTCATTATTTTTCTGCAGCTCACTTCCTAATCTTAAAGTGGCTGGCCTAGTTGCAACAAGCTGCATATTTAAGATCGCAATTGGTTTGACTGGAGAGCAATGTCCTACTGTTGAGGTAAACGCTAGTTGGATTGATTTGTTGACTACAATGACTTGGAAATTTGATAGTGAAGAGAGAATTCTACGAATTAGTATCGTGATTTGCTGTTGTGCCGAGGACTTTTGGACTTTTAAGCACTAAAAATCTACCATGCTGCATCGTATCTGTCTAATTAAATCATTAAATTATAACCATATAATTGTAAGAATTGCTTTCATTTCTCGACTTCCTATTTTCAGCACTGATAATATGTCATTCTCTATGACTAAAAACAGGACCATAACAATCGTAGTAAACAACTCCCTCGAGGATATATAGGCAGCACATTTACGTTGTCCATTCCCGTGACAATGCGGACAACTACAACCAATCGCATTCTACACATATTTCTGAACTTCTTTCTCGGGCCTGTTTTCTTCTAAACTTTGAGAGTAATAAATTTCGGCTGGAAAATTTGTCAGCTAGGGAAGGTATCCTTTTCTCGTTGGACTTGATTCTTTTAGATTTTTGGCAGTCTATACCAGAAGAAAAAATGGAAACCATGGTATTCTCTCTTTTTTTTTCTTTCACCATCCATGGTTCATTCTATCATATGCAATTAAAGTCATCGATTCTGCAGGGAGGCAATGTTCAGCATAGTTGTGTCCACTATATCTAGAAGAAACTGACAGAAAGCTGAAGGAAACAGCGTTAAGATCTTTCCGTTTACTCTGTCTGAGACTTTTTACTCGGTTTGAAAAGACAGCCCCCCACCTTTGAAATCGACATCAAATCTTGCTAGTCTGGTTCTTGATATATATAATATGTATATGTTCAATGTCCCTACAAAATTAATTTACTGTGTATTAATCTATATCATTTTCTTAGCTTAGCATAGATTCAAGTTACATATCAAATGGATCCACGATGGGCTTGTATCAGCGTATGCGTTTCCTTGAGATGTATTAGAGAGATCGACTTCAAAGCAGGGTTTGCGAAAGGAAGGTCTAACTGTCACTTCTTTTAGCCTTTCATAACTAGGGTAAGCAATTTAGCTTAAAAGAGAAATAAATCTTGATTCCTTTTCATCCCAGGAGCCCGGTTGTTTTACCGTTTCAAAAGCAGTTTTGAATAAAAAATATATTTTTTATATTTTTTATTATTAAATTATTTTAATATGTTAATGTCAAAAATAAAAAATATTTTACTATAATATATTTCTAAAATAATTTTTTTTAAAAAATCAATTGT
>NW_011499885.1:1451685-1468851 GCF_000495115.2 Populus euphratica | reverse complement strand
CCCCCAGTTCATTCAACCACTAAAACTACACACCTTTCAACAACCTGCCACTCAACTTGCGCCTGCGGGTATTGACTATTCTTCCTCTCATACCTCTCTCTACTTGCATTCATTATTTTTGTTGTTATTTTGGTTTGAATAATGTGAATATTTCAATATATATATATATATATATTGATTTATTTTATAAGTTTTAAAATTAATAATTATATAAATTTTTAATAATTTTAAAATTTATGATACTTAAACTAATAATTTCTAAAAAAACAAATTTAAAACATTTATTATTTACTTTTACAAGTCATAACACTAGCTCTCAACATCCCGAATGATTAACCTACCAATCGAATTATTCTACACTCAAGAACCCTCACACACACAATCAATGCTATATAATCACCCAAACTCAATTCAATAATCCCTTTTACTTTATCTTAAAGCAATTGATTTCGAATTCTATACCTAAACAAATTCAAATTTACACATAAAATTATTTCTTAAATAACTCAATTGAAGCCTCAAGAGCATTGTTACCTTTACCTATTTATTCTCTCTCTTTATTTTTCAAAACATCACAGTAGGTTTCAATAAACCTGTAGCTTAAAGAGTATATGAAGGTGAAGGACTTGCAACCTTCATGATGTTTCTCCTTTTCTTCTTTGAACACTAGACTAGATGTTAATCAAGTTCTTCTAGAAACATCAAGATTACCAAGTGGACAGATATGCAAAAAATTCAGGTTCAGGTTCGTATATCTTAGAAGCCTGGGATTCTTTTTTCTACTTTGGCTTTCTGTGAACAGAGCTTTAAGGACTGATTTGATGCATTTAAAGATTTACACATCACAATTCCACAGAGTCATCTATGAACTTGTAACGAGTTCGGTTACTAAAAACACATTGTAGAGTCAGAATGAGACCCCGATTTTGCAATCTTCTCTCTTTGTTCCAGAGAGAAATCTCTAATGAAACATTGTGACGTCAGAAGATGCTTTGCCTCGGCCTAAACTCTTCGTTTCAAACATTTTATTTCAGGAAACAGGAATTCCAAGATAATAATTATATATTCATAACTATATGTAAAAATACGAAATATTTATCAAAATATTTGATTTGATTAATATACTCTTATTTTATTGACTTAATCCCTCAATATTCAAGCACCGAATGGTGATAAAAAGACTGAAATATAAAACCTCAAACAATAAGGACCTAATGTGCATGACTTGAAATTATAGGGCTAAATTGAAGTTTCTATGCATGCGAATAGTTAAATTGAAAAATAGCTCTGTTTTTTTATCGATATTAATTTTGGTCCTTATATTTTCAAATTGTTTCAATAACACTATATTTTGTAAAATAAAATTCTAATTTAACTTTGAAATATTTTATGACATACTGAATAAAGTGAGAAAAAAAACAAATTAAAATAAAACTCAACACATCAAATCATGTCAACATAACTTCAAGTGATGGAATAAAAAAAATTCAATAATCATAATGTAAAATAATAAGAATTTATAGAATCTAAAAAGAAAATTAACAACACTCTAACAAATTTGGGGAAAGTATTTTAATTTTTTATAGGATTAAAAATAAAAAATTGTAGCTTTCCCCACCGCACATCACATGCTTCTTCTTTTTTCTGTTTGTTCAATTTTTTTTCCCCACATTTTTTTCTTTTTTATGGGCTTTATATGTTTTTTTTTTCACAAGATTGTCTTTCTTTTTTTTATTCTTTTTGTTTTAAAGTTTTTTTTTAAATTATCTTTGTCAGGTTTTTTTAAATATTAAACTGGTTAAAAATTTATTATATATATTTTTATTTAAAATACTATGAATTATTGCAATGTTTCCCTATATGATTTTTTTTTATAATGAATTTTTTTTTTCAAAATGATCTTTGTCAATTTTGCTTTATAGTTTTTTTTCTTTAAAACAATATGGATTGTTACAATTTTTCTCTATATTTTTTTTTTGTTACAATATTTCCCTAGTTTTTTTAAAATTATCTTTATTTTTTTTAATTTTAAACTGGTTGAGAATTCAGCTTTAACTTTCTCCACATTTTTTTTTCATTTTTTTCAAAATTGTCTTCTTCTTTTTTTCTTTTCAATTTTTTGTGTTTTTTAGAATGTTTTTTGTTGATTTTATTTCTTTAATATGGAGCTAGTTAAAAATTTAACTTTATAGTTTTTTTTTTAAATACCATGAATTGTTATAGTGTTTTCCCACATAATTGTTTTTATGATTTTTTTTTTCAAAATTGTCTTTGTCGATTTTTTTTATATTGAACTAGATGATAATTTAGTTTTATAGTTTTTTTATTTAAAATATCTTGGATTGCTACAGTATTCCTTTACATGATTTTTTTTGTTATGATTTTTTTTTAAATTACCTTTATTAATTTTATTATTTTAACATTAAGCTGATTGATAATTACAATTATATATTTTCTCATGAGATATTATAGATTGCTATAATATTTTTCTATTTGGTTTTTTCTTTTTATTTTTTTAATTTTTTTTTTAAATTTTCTTTATTCATTTTATTTTTTAAAATATTAATTTTATTAAAAATTTAATTTTATATATTTTTTTAAAAAATATCATAAATTATAACAACACAAGCATAGTACAAACCTGCAGCATTGGGCTGGTATAACATGATGTTGTCTAAAAAGGGTAGAACATTTACTGTAGCTTTTATTTTGTCGTCACTCTATACGGATAGTCATTATGAATTGAAATAATAAGATTATGATTTTACCCTTGACAATAAAACATAAATAGCCTCGGAAGAGGGAGGGTAAAGTGGTCTTTTATGCTTGTACACAGTAAAATTAATAATATACCCTCACAAACCAAAAATCATGGGCTGGCGTGCAGGGGTGTTTTTTATTTATTTTTCATAATCAAATTTACTAAAATGCCCTTGAATTAAAATTATCTTTACCTTAAAGGGGTTTTATGTCTTTTTAACTTGGATTTTTTTTATATATTATTATTGTCTGATCAGTGGCAATCTTTAGGCATGTATAAAGTATAAATTAATTTTTAAAAGTCAATTGTTCCTGACATTCACAAGGACGCATATGAATTCTCTCATGATCTTTCTATGGCGTGTACAGTATCATTCGACGGCCAAAACTAGACTTCCACGATGACATTTTATATCTCATGGCATAGTATTCATTAATGGGCGGTATATTTTACCAAAAAATGTTGCCTTTTGCCTTGGTGATCATTTCTTTCTTTCTTTCTTTCTTTCTTTCATGATTTAAAAGCCTTTTCTTACATATTTTTAAAATAGCCATTCATTTTTTTTAGATTTTATTTTTATTTTTATTGCTATATTTTTATTTTAAACAATTCATAAAATTAGAATTCTCTTTCAATTTAACCTTTTATTGATTTTTTTACTTTTTAGATTTAGTTCTTATTTTTTTATTAAAAAATTTTTGAAGCATTTTTTTAATTCAACCCCCTTTTAATATAAAATCATTCAATGGAATTTCATGTAAACTAACTATTATATCAAAAACAATTATATTTTTTTATTAAAACTTAATATATATATATATATATAGATAAATAGTCTACATGTTAATAGTTCAATTATCTAACCAGTTTCAGAATATAGCACGGGAGGTTATATCCTCACTATAACATAATTGGCAAAAAATGAAGTTAATATTTTTTTATTAATAAAATCACCTAAACCTATTACATAATAAACTAAAAAAACTTGAAAACATTATAAAAAGTGAAACTACTCTTCTTTTTTATTTTTATTTTTATTTAATTTAACCCCCTTCTCTCTTTTTTTTTCCTTTCAATTTCATATTTTATTTTTTCAATTTTATTCTCATAATCTTTTTAGCAATCATTTGAGTTGCTTTTAAATCTTCTAAGTTGACTAAATCACATCAAAATATCTCTCATATTATTTAATTTTAAACTTGGTTGGGAAAAAAGTTAGGTTATGATGTTTTGATGTCAATTTCATCATTTTTTTCTTCTTATTTTTTTTTTAAATTTTTTATTGATCGGCTAAGTTATTTTTGGACTAACTAAGTCGACTAGATCCTATCAGGGTAACTCATAAACAATTTGATTTTAAATTTGAGTTAAATAAATAGTTGAATAAGAAAGTTTTAAGGTTATTCTACTTGAACAAGTTTAATAATAATATCAAATAATTTTATACATAACACAAACTTGTAAACTTGTTTTTCTCTATAGTGCCTCTTGTATTTTTTTTATAGGGTTGTTGTCGGCCAAATCTAGGTTTTGGTTTTTTTTTATACTCCTTTATCTTCTCATTTCTTCTTTCGAGCCTTGTCATGTTGTCCATTTAAAACTTTTAATCTTTGTCTTGGGTACGTCACCTATAATAATGAGATCACTTTTCATAATTTTTTTTTATTTAAGTAGGTCATACATTACAATATAACTCTTTTTATATTTTTTTTTATCTGAATAGATTACTCATAACAACGAAAACATTTTTCATTTGTTTCATCTTGATAGGTCACTCATTACAATGAAATCGCTTTTCATATATTTTTTTTTATTTGAGTAGGTCACCTATTATAATGAAATCTCTTTTTATATTTTTTCTATTTGAATAGGTCACCCATAACGATGAAACTATTTCAGAATAACCTTTATATTTAAAAAAAAATAGATTTTTCATTGATAAATGTATGTTTTTCTTTCAAATAACTAATTTCTTGATTTCAACATCTCTTAGTAAAGATTATCTGTTAATCTACTTCTTTCAAAGTTTTCAAAACTTTCAAAGAAGCAAAAAAAAATTGTTTTGTTTAATTTTTTTTTAATAAATTTACTCCGTAAAGCCAAGAGAAAACGAAATTTTTCAATGTTTTTGCATCATAAATATTATAAAGAGGGAGCATTTTTCATAACCCAAACTTTAACTTGTTATATTTTTATCTTATTTTATTTCTTATAATAATAATTAAAAAATGAAAAAAATGAATGAAATGAAAAAAAAATCAATAAAATGAATGAAGAATAAATTGAAATATGAGTCAAGAGAATATAAATTGAAAATTTGGGAACTTAATTAAATATTGGATTAGTCAAATCAAAAGTTTAATTGTAGAATTAATAAGTTTAAAGATTTAATTGAACTTGAAATTAGTTTAATTAATGAAATTAGGGGCTTAATTGAAGAAATACTAAAATTTGAGGTTGATTTGGGTTAACATTGAAAGAAATTAAAGTCAAAGTACTATTTTGTAAATGGCGCTAAAAGGCAAGGGTCCTATTGCAATTTACAAGGGCTTGTTTACAAAATCTTCGAGCTTCAGTGACCAAATTGTAAACGGCCATTCCCATCCAAAAAACAGTGTCGTTTCAAGATGAACTATTCAATCTCACCAAGAAAAAAAAACAGACGCCAGCTGCCCACGCCCCAACGATGCATGCCATTACCAAGTCACGAACATATGCACTATTCAAGGCCATGGCCATATAGGAGGAACTGCAAAGGAAGACAGGGAGGATGAAAAAAACATAGAATACAAACCCAGAGAGTATACAGAGGGAAACACATACAGAACACAACAAGGAAACAGAGACACGAAGGAGAAAAGCTAGGAGGACAGAGAGAACGAAAAGGACGGAAAGGACACAAGAACAGAGATAAAACAGAGAAACACGGAGAGAAAGACCCGAGGAGTTCAACATAAAAGAGCAAAAAGGAGAAGACAGAACGGAAGGGAAGCCAGATGTAGAGAGTGGTATCTTAGCTTCTTCCCAGAATTCCAGTGACGAGCTCAGGAACGGCTGCGCCCATCAACTCCTGTTGATCAGGTAAGCTTTTCGTTCCCTCCCCTACCATTTATAATTAGATAGGCATTATGCAGCTTTAATTTTAATTAACCCTTCACTATGCACGCTGGGTTACTGATTTGGACTAATGATTAGGCTGAGTTGTTGGGTCTAGTCCAATCCGTATATACTGAGCTTAACCCAACCTACAAAAACAAGAAAAACTAAAGCCAGGTTGGGCCTAAGCCTCAGCTAAGGCAATCTAATTTGATTTGAGTCAAAGGTATGTTTAGAAAAACACATCAATCCTTTTTTTTTTTTTTTTTTTATTTTGATATTTTGTCAAACAAGTTATTTTTGAATATCAAAATTTTTTTAAAACATTTAAGAATCTTCATTAGTCTATTTATGGGTCCCTCACATTTGTTTTGTATTGTTTTGATAACTTTAGCATTATATTTGATTTGTAAACTTTCATTATGGGATATGAATCTGATATACAATACATATTTTTTCTTTTAAAAAATAAAGATAAAAATATTTAAAAAATATTTTTTTTCTTTTAATTTAAATTTTACAAATTATTCATTAACACCAGAGTCAGGAATACTGTATTTTTTTGGCTACGCAATATTTATCAATATCAGAGTTGGAAGTATCCGTAGTTGAATATTCACTAACACCAGAGTAAGGAATATTACAAGCATACCATCGGTAGCATAGTATGACAAACCTTTAGCAATTTAAAACAAATCAGCAATTTAGTCTACTTCAAGTAGAACGCTTAAGGGATGATAATATCTTCTCTTTTGCGTAACTAGTTCCATACTATAGAATCTTTGTTAATCAATAAGGGTTCTTAGTGACTATAATACTAGGTGATGACTCCTTAAACGAGACCTTTTCTATCAAAGAATAAGATGTTAAAAACTTATTTTTTCGTGAAGATTAATTTTTAAAAGGTTACTGCAATGTTGAGTGCAACAACGACCAATAACCAAATCAGAGAAAACACCCTTAAACTCCTCGGTACTCGCCTTAGTAGAAGTCCAAGCTGTCGCTTTATCAGTTGATAAGGTATGAAGTTGAGGCAGAGGAAATGTCATTATATAAGCCTTTACTGGTGAGACTAGAGCATGAGCAACCACTCGGGTAGAGACTCCTTTTCTCTTAAAATGGGTGGCAACAGTGTAATCATTACAAGAAGAGTTAAATTTACTACTTCATTAGATAAAGGAAGATTATGACCTTTTAACTTCTATAGAGGTTATGACCCTAACCACTATCTCTATAGAGGTAAAGCCCCAAAGAGCAAGGAGATCCCCGATAATGAAAGGGAAGGATCCTATCACGTCTTTACCCCTGCTTCTACTGGTTTCATGAGACAAAGACCTTCAAACAAATCCTTGTCAGAAGGTTGTCTTAAAGATTCTTCTTCTCCTTTAGCTATTAGTCATGTTGGGACAAATAAAGGTCAGATTTTTGTTTACAGCAAAGTACAAAAAAAAAAAGAGAGAGAAGGAAAAACAAGGTAGCAACATACCTTGCAAAATAGCCTGATAATATCATTTGTCCATTCCATCAACTTCATAATTAGTCAAAGTCAAATCCAATATGACACAATCTTTCTTCTCATTCAAGCTTAGACGATGAGGCTTGTTGTTTATTCCGTGAGAGGGACCCTTTAAAAGTCGAAACAACCCCATATTGGTTGTAGTCCTTCTGAGGCTTGTTGTTTATTCCATGAGAGGGACCCTTTAAAAGTCGAAACAACCTCATATTGGTTGTAGTCCTTCTGTGGGACTGATTATCCCAATGTATCTTATGCCCAATCATCTTCCCCTTTACTTCTTAATATGTGTTGGCTTCTAAGTCAACATATTCTTCATAAAGTCATTGTTTTTATTAGTAAAGGTAGGGAACCATTGCACCTCATTGCCACCATCGGTGCCCGTGACTAGTTGATAACAACTTCTTGAAACATTGACCATGGGCTCAAGCTCAATGATTATGCAGAATTTTTCAAAGAAGAACAATATTGTCCACTTGTTGGGTTGCAACTAGTCTAAACTAACCTAATAATAGTTGAACACTTCCCTCGTTAACTGTTAAAGAAAGAAGGAGTATCCTATTGAATTCATGTATATAAGGGTGGTGATTTCAAAATAACCTTTGATAGAGTCCAGGATCTGCCTGCTAATACACTTAGCAGGTAGGGCATTTAAGTTATATACTTGCTAGGTTGATGATGAGCCAAGAATTCCATGTTTATAGCATATACACTACTAGGGATGTCCTCCCTAGGATTCTAATGCAACACCTCTCTCTTTCTCTCTTTTTCTTTCTCTCATGAATGTCTTTGTCGGGCACATAAGAAGGATTCATATGAGACCATTTCTCTTAAGCCTTTTTAGTAAGGGTAGAAGATGGACTTCTACGAGAAGATCTTTTATCATTCTTATTAAAGGAAGGTCTCAATGTGGCACCCCTTTTTATCTTAAGGCCCAGTCTAGGGACCCCTGCCCCTTGCCATTTCTTTTAGATTTTATTGGAAACCTGAACTCCTCTTTAGGACTAGAGTGCTTTTTTATTTAGAAATAAATTTTATGTTTCTATAATCCATTCATTCTTATTCTCTTTCTCACACATACGTGGAAAAAAGTCTTAGGAATGTATTTGCAAGACTTTTCTTGGAGAGCTGCTAAGGAATCTTCTCTGCGAGAGTAGTTTTTCAATCAAAAATCACTAAGTAAAAATAAAACAAAGGTAAAAACAAAAATGACTAGGGTTATAAAGAAAACAAATTTCTTTATCCCCACAGTCGGATGAAAATTTTTTCATGTCATTACATTTCTCTAAAAGACTACTCATATACTGCATTGAAAGTTAATTGTCGTTTCATTCTCCAACACAAATCATGTCCCAGTAAAAAGAAGCCACCCAGACTTGGGGATCCTAATAGTAACATTAAGGATGCATAAAATCTTATAAAGAAAACAAAAGAGATCTCATTAAGGATGCATAAAATCTTATAAAGAAAATAAAAGGGATATCATGAGGCTTTCAAAATCTTTGTATATAGTACCCAAATATGTGGCGGGCTATTAATGAATTAGGATTATTATTATTATTATTATTATTGAAATTGTCGTTTAAAAGAATGACTATTGAGGAGGTTGTTCTAGCTAAACATAGAGTTTAGAAGTTTATGAATTTAATGAGTTGTTAAACTTATTATTTTTAGGCTGAGTCAAGCATTGAGCAAAGTTGTTTGTGGGTCTAATAAACTTTCAAACTCATTAATTTTAAGCTCAATCAAGTGCTGAATCAAGCATACATGAATCTTGTAATTTGCCCAACCCATCAATGTTAAGCTTGTGCTCTTTTGTTCAAAATAGTATGGTGCAACTTTGGTTAGTAATGGCCTTTTTCGATATATATATAAACACCGACAGAAAAACCATGACTTCTTTTAACACAAGGCTGAAACAAATAATAGTAGTGCAAAAATAAATTCCCGTTCAGGGAAAAAAAGATTCTGGTTGCGTTGGCTGAGAAATGTGCCTTCACCACACAACATTGGAACTACAGCTTCCAAGATGCAAAATCAAACCCATCAACACGAAACAAAAGATATCAACGCAAAATGGGATCTACCTTGCCTGTAATAATGTAATCGAGCATTTGTTAGCTGAATTTGCTGTGCCCTCGCTTGTTGAACTTGCTTCAGCTGGATCCCTTTCAATAAAAAAACCTGGATGTTTAGGCTGAGGTAATGTATTGTCATTACTTAACATCAAAACCACATATGACATGTCTGGCCTATCTTCTCGATTATCCTGAACACAGAGTAGAGCCACGTGAATTGAACGTAGCACTTGAGATAGATTGCTTGCTTCAACTATTGATTGCCTAACCAGTTCCATAGGCCTCCCATCTCGGAATAGTCTCCAAGCCTAGTAAACAAAACCATGTTACCAATAGCAGATTTTGTATCTAGAAGTAAGAAATGCATTGACACAATGTTCTCTAGACTTCGAGATCCAAATCCAAAAAGAGATGCGTGTCCGACATGCCTAACCTTCTCAGCATTGTTTTCTTTTCAATTTTTCTTCATTTATTTTATCAATTTAAGGCGTAATATCAGTAGACATGACCAAACCTATGGAAACCTGACACAGGTTTCAGAGTAAAGAGAAATGATGAGTCGCAGTAATATAGTTTTGACACTTACGTGCCCTAGCAGGTTGAGATTGTGTTCTGGATGACGGAACCCCCTGTTCTTATATCCACTCACTATCTCTAGCACCAATACACCAAAGCTGAAGACATCCGATTTTACCGAGTAGAGCCCTTCAATTGCATACTCTGGGGAAATGTAGCCACTGCATGTATTCAACGAATGTTAAGGTTGCATTTGCAGAAAATGAAGGTAAAATCACATCACTTACTATGTCCCAGCCACTTTAATGGTATTGGCTTCAATTTCATTTCCTCCAAAACTTCTAGCCAGGCCAAAGTCTGAAATCTTTGGGTTCAATTCATAATCCAGTAGAATATTGCTGGCTTTCAGGTCCCTATGAATTACTCTTAGTCGTGAATCTTGATGAAGATAAAGAAGTCCACGAGCTATTCCATTGATGATGTTGTAGCGTGTTGGCCAATCTAGTAGCGTGTCCTCTGTTTCATCAGCACAATTTTGTTTCTAAGGTCAGTACATTATGGTCCATAAATGTGCATGAAAGAAAAAAAAACAGCTTGCGATGATTAACACTGAGAAATTGGAAGTTACAATCTCAAATAAATAAGGTGGCAGGTGTGACAAAGAAAGTGGAGGAGATACTTCCCACCAATCCTTTGTCATAAAGGCTATAAAGGAAGCTCAACAAATGGTTGTTTTTGGTGCTGATGGCGGCCTCCTTTTCCTCTGAACTACCAAACTTAATTTCAGATCTTTTCTCAAAGCAGTACACAGAGACTTGATTTTGGTATTAGTACTAAGTCGGTGATAAAGAAGTATGATTATTAGCATGGATTTGTACGGGTTTTGAGAGATTCTTACTGAAAATATAGAAGTCCAAACTTTTGTTTGGCAGGAACTCATAGATTAACATCTTTTCATCCCCCTCAAAGCAGCATCCTAGAAGCTGCACTAGATTCCGGTGCTGAAATTTCACAATATACTCGACCTCAGTCTTGAACTCGCCAACTCCTTGTCTCGAATTCTGAGAGAGCCTCTTCACAGCAATTTCTCGCCCATCTGCTAATGTTCCCTGCCAAAAATCACTCGCTATCATAAGTAAATCATACTTTGTCTAGTGAAAGTTGGGAATCAGGATGGGATGTTGCATATTACTAGCAAACAGCATCTGTTGGAACTCTTTCCAAACGGAATGCTTTTTTCAGTAAAGTGGTGATCCGAGTTTATATCATGAATTTGGAATCCATCAAGATATTGTTTACAGATTTGTACCTTGTAAACAGACCCAAAACCCCCTTCTCCGAGTTTATTGTCAACAGAAAAATTATCTGTTGCACAAACTAAAGTATCCAAATCAAACAATGGTAGTTTTAGATCTTCCTTTTTGTGCATGTTGTCTGACCTTCTTTTAAAAGCACCAGTACTTTTTCCTGCAAGCAGAACTGGTGTGTAAATAAAAAAGATGCGGGAGATCTCTATTTTTTTTATAATCGAATTCCTTGAAGACAAAGCATAACAATTTGCGAGCACCTTGGAATACTCAAAATCAAATTCTCAATAAGGTAGAGCTCCTTTATATAAATCGAGGGATGGGGCGATAGAAGTGGTTAGTTGTTCAGGCTGTGCAGATATATACCTTTTTTCTGATGCTTCCTTCTCCAAACATACAAGACCAAAACCAGTCCAAGGAGAAAAATTCCTATAGACAAAGTGCTTACTATGATTTTTTTCTTCACATTGGAGTTAGTATTGATCTCTGCAACGTTACCATTATCTGCACCATAACAGAGAGAAACTGAAGTTAAAAAACTACAACAGGAAATGCAAAATGGCCGTTGTATGTTTTTGGTTAGTAATTACTAATTAGAATGGGTGGCAAATTTTCTTCAGCTGATGGAATCCTTCCACTTCAGTTATCAAATCAGTCTATGATGTTAGAAAGTGATAACAGATTCGTAAATTTTAATGTTTCATGTCATGTAATGTTCTGTAAAACCACAATAGGATGCCCTGAAAGAAGAGGAGGCAGAAAATTTGCTTTTAATGCCATTTGATTTCTTTGTTACCTTTTGCTTGAGCAAATTTAGTATTAGAACCAATCATTTAGGCAGTTAACCAAGTCAATAAATGACTCACTACAATTAATTTTGAATTTTGTAGTCTGAGGATAACTTCATACCTAGTTCTGATGCAGCCATCCTTATATAAATATTTTGCTCGTTTTCAGAAAACCTTCTATTATCAATGAGGTCACCAAACCAGAGCAAGCATCCACTTCCTCCACCCCTGATGTCCATATTTGAATATGCTGTACAGCTGCAGTTCTTCAAGCACATGCTCTTGCATTCCTCAAGATCCAAACTCTTGTCAAACCATGACGCTTTTGTCTCAGGCATCTTCACTCCAGAGAGCTTTCGAAACCCATCTCCAGAACAATTAAGTGGAGTCCTTCTAACACAGCCACTTGACCATACTGTCACCGCCCAGTCTGTTGGAATTTTTGGTACGAACCCATCCAAGCATTCACACACTGGAGAGCTTTGAATATTGCATAAACCGTTTGCACCACAGAGTGCATAGCGATCACAATTATCTGAGTTTGCTGTTTCATAAAGCAACCAACTTTGCGTTTGCTCAATCCAAGCGAGGCTCGGGATATCGCCATTCTGATCTGTCATGAACCTCCAAAGCATTGACTTGTCAACAAGACTTTCTCTGTAGAATATCTCCTCCTCACTAATAACAAACTCAAATTTGTATACGGGATTTGGTTTCAAGTTAGGTATCCCACTGAACCGCAGGCCATCCCATGGCCCTGATCTGTACTTCATTTTTGAACCTTGCATCACAACCAACTCAGGATATCCGTAAGGAATAAGCATACAAGTAAAGTTACCTCTGGAAGGATCATCTGGTGACTTCCACGATGTCATGTACCACTCCATGCCAGTTATTCTATTCCTTCCTAGCTTCATGCCTGGCAATATTGTATCAGTTGGATGTTCAAAACTCTGCCACAAGGAATTTTCCAGGGTATCACCCTCCTCTTTCACAACAAGGTTTCCTGAATCCAGAAGTTGAGCAGCTGGATTAGAAGCAGATCTCGATGAGTTGGAAGACCAAATTATGGTCCCATTCTGATTAAGAATGACAAGAATTCCCAAGTCAGTTAGCCTTAAAACACCTGATGAATCATTAAGGGGGGTCTCTCTATTGGCAACCCAAACTATAGTCTTGACAGGTATCTTGCCATACCATATTCCTACGAATCGGTTTCTGGATTTTCCAGGGCTGAAAAACCCCAACACAAAGGTTCCTTCAGCTGAAACTATGGTATCACCATCTCTAATGGAGTGAGTTGTGTTTATGGTGTCAATAGCAGTTACTGTTTCTACAATAAGCAATAAAGAAGTGCAAAAAAGAAGCGCAAGAATGCAATGTTCCGCTGGTACTCCCATTGTTTTTTTTTCCCTGTAGCTCACTTTTTGATACTGATGGCTGCCATAGATGGTGGAAATGTTCTTGCGAAAAACTTAGGCGTAGTTAGGTGGGACGTCCCTTCGTAGAAAAACCGCTGAACATGCAACTGTGTTCTGTGTTCTAAATTAAAATCAACATGGCAATTTACTCAACGAAATAAGATATTTTAATGGAAGTGTTTTGTCCAATCATTTCGTCCCTATACTCTTAGAACTTTTTTATTGAATTCCGTCAATGGTTTTTGATTTGATTGAATCCCTGTACATTATGCAATATCTAGGATGTGCCCTCTTCTTTAAAGTTGACTATAAGTGAGCAAGATTGCACCAATAGATTATTGACTTGTGTCCATTTCTAATTAAAAAAACATGTAAAAATATATTTTTTAAAAATTGAAATAAGTAGTTCCAATCCGTTGCGAACCTTCACATGCATTTTCTCTGCTTCGAATCACCCCATATATTTTTTATAAATTGAAAGCATCCCTATATTAAGGGTTTGTTCATTTAGACCCCTACAGGATGATTACTTATAATTACCTTTCGGCCCCATCTATTTCACATTTGTTTTTTTTACCCTTATATATATATATATATATATATATATATAGATCGTCACCTTATATATTATAGGAGATAGGAGGCAGGCCTCTACCTCCTCTCCCCTCCCCCACCCAAAATGAAATAATTAAAAAAAAAACAAAAACAATGTGCTCTGGTCCAGTCACTACTTCAATGCCTCCAATGCCATTTATCCGTCAAAAAAGTCCATACTAGATTGGAAATTAACGCTACACTGGGGTTGATTTAAATTTTCTTAATATAAAAAAAATTAGGTGATGATAGTATTTATAAAAAACCAAGAAAAACTGGGCGCTTAAACTGATTATATCCAATAAAATCATTTAATTTTATAATATAATTTAAATTAAAGACAAGGATAACTAATGATAAAAACACACCTAATAATAATTAAGTAAAACACAAGTCGTTGATATTATACATGTAAAGAAAAGAAAGAAAAGATTTTTTGAGATCCATTGTAACTCCACCATGAACATCTTCCATGATTATAAGAGCTTGTTGGTATGGTTCAAATTTCATGACTAAAGGATGCAAGATGAGATAAAAAAAAAAAATACATGATTCACTAGAAAAGAAAATCGAATAAAACACAATAAAGGGAATATCTGACTATATTCAATTAATCAACTCTTTTTAATAAAAAATAAAAAATAAAAGTATCATGACTGCTTTTCGAATCCATGACCGGCACATATATAAGATTCTCCCTTCAAAGCTCCATACCTATGTGAACCCAAATTTACATATAAATTTATTATTTAAATAACTTAATCAGAGTTTAATGCAACACTAATAATAAAATTAACTTCATAATATAATTTGATTGTCTTAATATAAGAGTTAATACAAATATATAGTTGTGGAACACTAACTAGACATAAAAAGAAAAGTATTAATTACAACCAAAAGAGTAAGTTCTGAAGAGCTAACAAAATAACCCGCTAACAAGCTATAAACCTGGAAAAGATAAATAATGAGGGGGTAGGTTTAACAACTCAGTGAATAGATAACGTTCAATATATATATACACGAGGTAATATAACAATGAGAAATATATAAATAATTATAGCATTAGGTTCTTATAGGAAGGTTTCTCAAATAGGCTATAATAAGAATATCATAAGGTAAAACTCGATAGAAAATCAAAATGCAATTAGCATTAGGCTTCGTACTGTGGGATGATCAGTCCATATAAGTTGGTGACTCCCTCTACTAACTAGGGTTCAGATATAATGTGCATAAAAACTAATACTACCATGTTAGCATTGAGTCAATTCCATAACCCTATATATTGTTTTTAACTAAACTAGTCATTTTTTCCAAAACCCAAAAATCAAATGATTTTTTAAAATCTTATTCATAAGAAAAAAAAATAATAAGACTTGATAATAATTCACTAAATAACCTTTAATTATTCATCAAATCAATCTAAAAAAGCTAACATTACAACTAGAGACCAATCTGGAATTTTATTATATTTTTAATAGTCAAATTGTAATTTTTATCAAATTGGATGATCAAACTAAAAATATTATAAATTCATGAATATATAGAAAATTTCCCAACAATTCATTCTCAATTCTATCCAAAATATCTAATTATACTTCAAGGACCATTCTGGAATTTTATCAAAATTTTAAGGTCAAATTTTAATTTTGTCAAATAGGAGGACCAAATGAAAATTATCATAAATTCATAACTATACTGTAATTATGCCCATAATTCATCTTTAATTCTGTCTAGAATCTTGGATTATGTTCTAGGGACCAATCTGAAATTTTTTCAAAGTTTAGGGACTAAACTGTAATTTTCACAAATTAAAGGACCAAACTAAAATTTCATTATCTTCAACCTCAAATCTAGAATTTTCACAGATCACCTAATGTTATATCAAGATTTCTAACTCAAATTCATCATTTTTATCTAAAATCTTTCAAAATCAACTAAATAACTAATTACTCGTAACAATCAATCCATAATATTCAAATCAATTCATCAATCAATTCAAAAAAAAATCTTCAAAAATATTCAACAAAACAGAAATTTAAAGCTAAAATAAAGCATATTTATGCATATCAAAGCCTAAATCATACATTTATACTTATTTTCTCCAACTCTCTTCTCCTTTCTTTATCCTACGCTCTTTTCTCTTTTTCTACTCTTTTGCCATCATTCACTCTAAATTTCCAGATTGCTTTTTATTTTTCTCTCTCTTTATTTATTTATACTTACTTCTAAGCCTTTAAGGGCTTCGTTTCTTTTTTCTAATTTTATTTATTTTCAAAACATCACAAAAAGAACCTCAGATAACCCAACCAAATAAAAAAAAAAACAAGGGATAAAAAAAATAAAAGAATTATAGGAAAAAATAAGCGAGGGTGAAATCACAAAAAAAAAATAAAATTATAAAAATTATCTCGAATGATATTAGTAGCAATTAAAAGAATGGTGACCAAATCTGACAAATAAAAAAAATTCAAATTAGGATGAAAGTGGAACAAATTTTGATTTTCATAAGTTACGTAAAAATTAGGGACTAAATTAAAAACAAATAAAACCTAAGGGGATGATTTGAAATATTACAGGATAGGGCATAAAAGTCGAGAGAGAGAGAGAGAGGAAAGAAAGAAGAAAAAAATGATCGTTAGAGCCAAACCAAAGTTTTGTTTTGTACACTCACTACCATTACATCGAGGAGACACCGAGAAGAATCTAAAGATGCCCTAAAAAGATACTTTTAGTTACCAAAATTAACAAAATGTGTTGTCCAAAGATGAGTTAGGATGATTTTTAGATGTAATTATATTATATGATATAATATCAAAAGAATTATGAATCGATAATTACATGTAATTAGTTTAATTTTAATAAAATATTATATTATATGAATGTTTAATTATAAAGTTAGGTTATGAATTCTGATTGAAGTTGCGTTAGTCACATTAATAGAATTAGAATATATAATCTGATTGGAACCTCCTTTGTGTGTGGTTTTCAATTTAATAATAAGAGTTTATACTATACTTGTTTGATATACCATTAGTGGAACCTCTAATCTTGACATTTGTTATTATTATTGTTTAATCCTTACATTAATTTTC